>NC_058160.1:3600000-3900000 GCF_020080835.1 Cotesia glomerata | reverse complement strand
ATAGTAACTGGGGTTAGTATTATACCGTGTGTGTGTGAACATCTACGTGTAAGAGAGGACGTGGGTAGACTGTGAGTTGATCCAATGATGCGTGAATCTCTATCCGTATTACTACTATTACTGTCTCTCCTTCTTGTTCTCTTCTCATTCTGGTACCCCTAAGCATGCCGTCGGGTATTCGGTAAGGGATGCACGGTTCGCGGCGCTACCACAATACATTCTACCCATTCTGATTGACTTTCATAAGATTTTGTATCATTTTAGTTGCCAACATTCGTCTCGGCCCCCTAAAGACTTTAAATTGTTGCGATCAGGCTCTTGTTATTTTTTGTGGTCGCGATTGTCAATCAGGACGCTCATGCGTGAGGTTATTATTATTTAATGTGAAAGTTTAATTTTTTTTTTACCAAAATTAAAAAATTTATGTATGGAGAAAATACAGTTCTTAAAATTCCAGGATCGTCTAAAATAAATACAAGATATTGATAAAAATAAAAATTGTTTTTATTGAGTTGAAAACTTAACGTTAGTCATCAATTTTGATAAAATTTAATAAATTTAGCTTTTTTAAAAATTAAATAATTTTTCTCTATCTGAAAAAATTTTTTTTTGATAAAAGAAAATTTTTTACTATAGTAATAGTGTTAATAAAGATAGTGAATATAGTGTTAATGAAGAGTGTATAACACATTTTTTATGTTACAAAATAAAGTAACACAAACTTTGTGTTATTTTAACACACTAAAATTTTTAACACAAACCGTTTTCGACACAAATACACAATATTTTTTACTGTGTAAATTTAATCGGAATTAAAAGGAATTGATTACAATAATAAGTCAATTTGAAATGAAGAGACTCAACTTTAAGAGAAAAAATTTGTTGAGTACTTCATTTTGTCCATTTTTCTCCTAAAATGCTGATGAAATAAATAAATAAATAATATTTACTTATTTGGAGCATTAATCTTAAAATTCGGTTTTAATTTATAATAAAATTTATTATCATTAAATTAAAAATAATAACTTAAAAAAAAATTTATGAATGGAAATTCTAAGCAGAAATGTTTAATTATAAATCGATTTGCGTAGCGGAAGGGTTAAATTGCGAGGTATAAAAGAAATACGGTTCTTGAAGCAGCATTTGTGATCAGAGAACACAATAGCATACAGAGCAGAACAGAATTACAGTCTGAATATACATATGTATATATATATTTAACAGTATATGTCATTCTTTTATATCAGCACACACGCGGGTACACTGACGTAGCTTTGGTCGCGGCCTTATCGGCAGTTATCGGGCCGTGATGTCACACAATGGGGCAGACAATGCGCGGGACAATACACCCCTGTTTGGTAACCCTCGACCCAGCCACCTCTTCTCCTTTTCCTTCTCTCCTCCGTCGGTACAAGCGCGGGTGCTGTACACCATACCGGTTTAGTTCTTCTCTGCCTAGTGTTACCGCGACTCGAGAGCCCACCCCACCCCACACCCCTTTGCGCCCGGCCAACTTAATAAACATAATAGCTGACTTGGCCGCCCCGCGATCACAATGAGATCCATACTGCGCGATAGTCGAGATATGACGACGCCAGTCTATTGTGCTTGCGATCCGAGTTTTAGTTTCCACTGGATTATTTCGAACCCTCCAACTATTTCTCTCCTCACCCCTCCCCTCTCTCGACATTTCTTTCGCCAATTGTAAAACATTTTTTTTCTCCTTCGCTTTTTTGTACTTATATTTATACAATACTCAATCGCCAGATTTATTTTTTCAATTATTTTTGATTTTATTTTATTTTATGTTGATCCGAAATTAGCGACCTTTAGTCACTTTTCATATGATCTAAAGTTAAGAAATTTTGGTCCCCAAAATTCTTAGAGTAATTAAGAATGATTATCATTAATATCTTAGATTGTAATAAGAATTTTTTTTTTTGACAAGAGTCATCTAATAGAGAAATTTTCTCAATTTCTAATTTGTGACTTCAATTCAGTTAAACTGATAAAAGGATTCATTTGTATTAAAAAATATTTATTAATAGTTAACAAATCATTTATTAGAGACCACTTTTTAGTATTAAACAAATATTTCTTAGTATTTAAAATTATTTATTTGTATTTAACAAATCTGATATTCATTTATTAAATACTAGCAGTCCGCTCCGGCTTCGCACTGCTATTTAACAAAAATTTCAACATTATTTATGATGTTATATAGCCTATGTCACCCGGGGATAGTGAAGCTTCCCAACAGTGACAGAATTTTTCAAATCGGTTCAGTAGTTTCGGAGTCTATTCGATGCAAACAAACAAACAAACAATCAAATCTTTCCTCTTTATAATATTAGTATATATTAATAAATCTTTTTAAATACTAAGAAATATTTGTTAAGGACTAAAAGGTGATCTCTAATAAATGATTTGTTAAATATTAACAAATATTTTTAACTATAATCAAATCCTTCTATCAGTATAGTAAGAATATACAAAAATAAATGAATTTATTTATTATAGGTTCACCATTTTGGTTTTTTATGGCTTATCTGTCTTTTTTTTTGTTTTTTTAAAGAAAAGAAAAAATCTTCAAGACATTAAAATTCTTAAGAATTATCTTTTTAGTTAAAGATTTTAAATTAGAAAATAATAGTGAGACCTGCACTGATAGAAGGATTTAGTTTTATTTAATAAAATTTAGTAACAGATACTAAATGATTTAGTAAGAAACCTTTAATTACCAAATATTTAGTAATAGGTACTAAATCATTTATTAAAGCCCATTTAGTTCCACCAAATAAATATTTAGTGATATTTAACAAATGATTTATTGGTACTCAATAAATCGTTTATTGGTTTCAAAGAAATTAATTTTTTGACTAATTTTAGCGTGTAATCTAACTTTTTAACTTGAAATCAATAAAAACAATTAAAATAAATAATTTTAAGTAAAAATATAAGGTATTATAAAGAAAAGAATCTCATTAAATTATATTTTTTTGTTTGAGACATTTATAAAATTTAAAATTAAACAAGTGTTTAACATATCAATAATAGACAAATTGAAATATGTAAACTAAACTCCACTGAGAAAAGACATAAATAGAAGACATTTATTTGGAGTATGTGAGATTTTAAAAGCTTGATAAATCCTTATTTCCATGTAATAAGGCTTCGTACATGTAAAGAAATTATTTATTAAACTGTAACAAATAATATTGATGGGTTTAAAATATTTGTTTCTCCCAAATAAATGAATAAAAATTTTGTTACTAAATCAGTTTAGTACTCCGTACTAAATCCTTCTATCAGTGTGTAAGCAGATTTAAAATATGAATATCCCTAGTAGAAATGATCAATTTTTCACTCGATCATATCTAGTAGCTGGCCAGCAATTAAATCCAGTAACTGGCTAGCGAAACTAGGTAAAAACTAGAAATCGCGCCACCTACAACTAAATCGTAAACATTAGTCACACAGATGTTCTACTTATATTAGTGTGTGTATGTTTATTTTTTCACATTAACCTGTAAATTGAGTTATCTTTCGTAAATATTAAGAAACGGTGTAAAAATTAAAAAATTTGTGTATTTCAATATAAAAATAATCTGTTATATATTTAAAAAAAGGAATGAAATAAAAAAAATTGACATAATAACCGAATTACGGTTATGGGCAATCAAAACAAATACTCCAGACTGTCATCTAGATGAATTATTAAAAATTTCATAATTATTCCGTTTATTAATTATTACTATTACTATTATTATTATTATTATTATTATTATTATTATTATTATTATTATTATTATTACTATAATTTTGAATTGTAACAAACTTATCCACATTTAATTTTAAATAATCTCAATTCCTACACGTGTCGCCATGTTTTATTTGATGTCTAGTAAAACTAGCCAGTAACTAGACAGTTACTGGATATTATACTAGCCAGTTCCTAGCTAAAGTCTAGTTAAACTAGCCAGTTACTGGCCAGATACTTGATTACATTTCTACTAGGGTAACTGAGCAGAAGTTCTGATCCGCGGTCAAAACCAAATTTTTTGACAGGAGAGATATTTGATACTTTAAGAGCTCTTATTCAAATATTGTTTCTGCAGTCATTTGTTCAGAATAATCCAGGAACAATTATCTAAGAAGAATGAGCGATGTACAACAATCATATCATAAAAAGAAGAGAATGGTTCTGTGTACCAATTTAGAATGGTAATTATTATTGTGTTAGATGGTAACAAGGATTTTTCAGGGATGAGAGCATTTTGGAGATAAATTTTCCCCATTTTTTAATAATTACTTCAATTATCAAAACATAGTAATCATTCCCATTTCATATTTAGCAGAATTTATAATAATCGAATTGATTAATAATCTACATTGTTGTTTGATTCATTATTTTCTATATATTAATTATTCAATTAGTAAGAATATATAGAAATAAATTAATAAATTTGTTAAGGATATATAGAAAAATTCAATCACCAATGAAAAAATTTTGAAAGCTCGTTAAATGAAATGAAGAATTAATAGGTCTAAAAAAATTAAATTAAAATAATTATTACAATAAGTTTCGACCTCAATTCTCTGAATGAAACCAAAATTTATTAACAAGTTTATCAAAGACAGAGATCAATCAAAAATTTTCCAAGCTTCGTAAAAAACACTCCATAAAAGTTCAGCTGAATAGTTTTCGATCAAAGAAAGAAACCATTAAATGTATTCTGAATTCGTTATTTTTCCACCCCGAGCACTATAGTGAGTATACTCACATATTATAACAGCAGAAGCTCGACTGTAGAATGTAGAATTAATAATAAAACTTTTGACAACATTTCATTTAAATCGAACAAAAAGTTTCAGCAATAAAAGAGTTGCGAAAATAACGGAGGGAGATATATATGGCCATGGTTGATCATTGAGTCAGTGTTCGTCCCTACTCTATTGTATCCACAATACAAAAATTTAATAACACATACACATAGACATACATGATATAAAGTATAATGTATACATTTCTATTTATCTTGGAGCCTCCCCACACTCCAGGCGGTAAGGATAACAATAAAAAAGCATAACCAACTGTAATAATAAGCGTAATCACGGGCAGACACGCTCAGGTGTTTACGATCATCCATCAGGTTTTGTGCCAAGATAACTAAACAGGTAACATAACATAACATAACAAGTAGCTCTGGAAATATATTTCAAGCTTAATTGTGCTATTGACTATTGACTATTGATGTTATGTTCTGTGTTCTACACAATACCTCATAAAATTAATCTAAAGTTTGTGAAAATTAATTATATTTTTCTAAAAAAATTAACTTTTTTAAAATATTTAACTAAATTTTAATGAGTATTATTTTTTAATTAAATAAAACAAATCACTGTAAAGTTTTTAGGATTTTTAAACTAATGAAATGAAAAAAAATTACGATGGAATTTTTTTTCTTAAATATTATAATTTATTTATTTCATAAAACTAACAAAAAATATTAGATTAATTTTTTAAATCTTTAATTACGCATTTTTGAATTTTTAAACGAATTTTTTTTTATCAAAAAAAAAAAAAAAATTCACTCCGCGAGTATAAGTTTGATAAAAATTGCTGATCAAAGTTGTAGACTTTTGATTAAAGTAAATAAATTAAAAACTAAAAACTAAAGAGCAAAGAGAGATTAGCGAATAAAGGCGATGAGGGCTTTGTTGATGTAACTATGAATGGGGATAGTATAAAGAAGCCGGGGGGAGGAGTGATGAAAGAGGAAGAGGAAGAGGAATAGTAAGAGAAGAAAACTGCTTAAAGCAATACATTTTAGAAATAACAGAATGGAGCGAATGCGAACAGAAGGAGTATAAAGACAGAAGAAAGAAGTATAACTAAACGGGCTGAGAAGAGATGAGCGCGGAATATAAGTACAAGCAAAGAAGGCGCGCCACGAGCTCCCGCCGTTTTATATGCTATACAAAACTCGCTCAATACGTCATTCAGCTGAATAATACCGCTCGTTCCCAGCAGAATGAGAGTTTCAAAGGGAATTAAGGATTCAAAGGCATCTTTCGCATCGTGCTGCACAAAACGACCGGCCCACGCTACACTCTTACGGCACAAATAGTCGAATACCATGGTCTACTGTTAACTGTTCTAGGTTATAGTTTATAATGTGTAGTACAATTGTTCAGGTCTCTGTTTAATTGTCCAGTTTGTTCTACAATCAAAGTTATTATATTTATTATTATTTTTTTAATTGATAAAATATGTTAATTAGTAAGGCCGATTTGTTCATTTATGACCATATCGAGCTATATATTCACATAAAAAAATAATTTTTTTTTCTTTTACAATTTTGTATATTAATTAATAAGTTTCATTAAACGAAAATTGATAGCTGATTGAACTAAAAACCAATGTCAGATGAGTTCCTTAAGAAAATATAATGATGATTTTCATTTTATTACTTAATTCCTCAAACTTAATTCTCTGATAGTGAGATAATTTAGCAATCATTCTTCTGTTGGAGACTTTTAACACTACTTTTGGTAAAAAAATTATAAATAGACATATCAATTCTTATTAGGGCAGATGTGGAGGTCTATCAAGTTAGCATGGACTCGTCCCCTTGCATAGAGAAATATATATGTCAAAAATATATGTCGCATATATTTACGCAAAAAAAAATATGTCAACATATATTTTTCACATAGATGCTGACATATATGCAGAGATACATGCTAAAATATATGTAGACATATCAGTGTAAGCATACACTGAAAAAAAAATTTCTCAGTTTCAGAATTTTTTTACTCAAATTAAGAAAGTTAAATTCTTCAAAATTATTTACTTGATTCAAGTTAAATTTTTTTCTGTGTATCTCTAGACATATATATTGCATTTATATGCGCGCATATATGTGAACATATATCCACGCATATATGCGGACATATATTTAGAGCAAAAAAAATATATGTGAAAATACATATTTGTATATATTTTTCACATATATATTTTTCCATGCGGGCCATCTTGGACGGATATTATTATTAATTTCTCGGAATCTAAACAAGCAACAAAACTCTAAATGGAGCAATTAATTAGCAATAAAAAAGCAACAAATTTAGCACCACAAATAAATTTTGT
This sequence comes from Cotesia glomerata, assembly GCF_020080835.1. Classification (NCBI taxonomy): domain Eukaryota; kingdom Metazoa; phylum Arthropoda; class Insecta; order Hymenoptera; family Braconidae; genus Cotesia; species Cotesia glomerata. Next base: position 3,892,847 of record NC_058160.1, on the reverse strand, counting down.
TGCTTGAATAATAAGTCAATGCATGATGGACGACTCCATACTAGTTTGATAGACCCCAGATGTGGACACATTAGGCCAAATATGTCCTGAAATGTTAATATCATTTTTACATAAGTCCCTATATCGATACTACCATTTTAATACGTTGTATCCCACATTTAGAAAATTTTACAGCAGACGGTAAAGAGGGTTAATTTTTAACATTGATTAAATGGGATTCAACGGATGAAAATATTTATTTAAAAGTAGTTATTAAACTATTTGACTTTTAAACTTTTGAATATGGTTTGCATAATATTGTTATGATTTTATTTTTCAAAAAAAATCAATTTGTTAAATTTTGCGGGATATGACGTATTAGAATGGCAGAATCGATATGGTCAGATTAAAAATTAAATATAAATTTTTTTAAAAAGAGCCTCTTGTTTCGATTTAGGAATTTTTGAGTGTGCTTATTTTAAATAAATGTATCGTTTAAAAAAAAAAAAATTGAGAAATTAATTTACTATTTTAAATGAATAAGTGTGTTATAAGAAATATGACTGTGTTTGAAAAACAGTTGGATAAATTTGCATCGATAGGAAGACGGCCGGAGAGAAGGGTAGAGGGCATAGAGCGGGTGAATAGGAAGCGACACAATGGACCTGGGTGGCTGTGGAGGCGTGTTATCAAATGGGTTCCTCATTCACATACTGCATACCGCATACTGCGGCCTGAACTACCTGTGTCTATGTCTGTCTGTTATACTTATTCATACTAGCTATTGTGTCTCCGTTGTTGAGTCGAGTTCAGTTGAGTTGAGAACGCGATGGAACGTGCCACAATGCTCGAATATGGACTACTGTAGCAAGCGAATCATCCCCTCCCTTTACCCTTCTGACACCTCCTCTTATTCTTTTATTCTCTCTCTTACCTGCGGTCGCTGTTGACCACTACATCTTTGGACACCTCAGATCTAAATTACGATCATTTATCTGTGAATAAATTTTTTGATACGGCCATGGATAATTTTTATTCGTTCATACATGGCCTGATATAAGTTTATATGCCCATATCACGCCTAATGTTATCACATATTCCTATACATAACTTTTTGAGCAAAATTAGTTTCGAAATTTTTCAACAGATGGCGTATGATTGCTGAATTCTCTCGTCATATGAGAGTTAAGTCTAAAGAATTAAGTTAATTGATTTTTTTGTGTTATCTTAAATTGATTGAACACATTTTTATAAAATTAAAAATTAAAAAATTATAATAAGATATTATTTTATTCTCTTCTATAGCTTGATATAGCCATATATGACCAGATATCAAAATTGAGCGGATCAAACAAATTTTTACACCAGCATATAAAAGTCATAATTAATTTCTTTCTTTTTCAACTTTAGAAAATTCTAATTCTTTTTTATTCTCGATTTAAAAATCGAAATAAAATCATTCTCTTTTTTTTTTTTTTTTAACTCAATAACAAAACAAAAAAAATAGAGTGCCAAATATATTTATTTATTTTATTTGTACTGAATGAAACGACCAAAAACATAGTCATCCGTGACAATAATGCCGTTTTTCTTCAGCGAACGATGACAACTGTATGACCAGTTACCAGTTTATTTATTCTATTTATTCAAAATTTAAAATTCCATTGACAGTCTGATTTATTTCTATTGGCTCCTGTTGAGAAATGGCTCTGGCATCGATACGAGTCGAGTATATAGAACAATGCTTCGATTTTGGGGATCTCGCGAGATAAATAGCGGCTATATCATATATAGTATGTCGAGAATATAGTAGTTATCCGTCTATGGTCTAGCTTTGTGTATATGGGCCATCGAGAGCAGAGTGCAGAAGGGCTAAGTGTGCGTAAATATATACTACCTGTATAGAAGTACTGAATATACTACATATATATATTCATCTTCATCTATATTATGTATTACGTACATCTGTGTTATTATTATAGATATTGTCCTTCTGTACGTAATGTAAAAGGTATAACGTATACGTTGACTCTATGCTCACCTATTATGTCGCGGAAAGTGTGTTATCCAGCAATAGCACCCACACATTGAAGTACGCACTCATATAAGGTATTACACACACATAACAGTAGTTTAGTTGGCGTTGGTGTACGATGTACGATATACGATATGCGATATACGATGTTGTACCCTACACACCGAGTACCGACAACAATGAGCCAGAGACAAAGCACAGGTACAATGCTGATGTTGAACTCGACTGATTTCGACGATTTTTGGCCTTTCCATGTGCATCGCGCGTTTCCCGACAATGATTCCCGCATACGTAATCATCGCTATGGGCAAATCGCATTGCACACCACCAAACTCAGACTCATGTCAGTTTATTTTGTGCTATTGAGTTCTCGGCTTTTGTCACTTTTATGACTCATCTCAGGGCTGACGCGGTTGTCTGAAACACAAGAAAATAAATATCGCTTTTAATTTGAGTTTAAGAGTATGAAATTGTAAGGAATATTGAGAGATATTTGTGGTAAAAAGAAAAATTATTCGTTTAATCAATAAGTTTTCATATTAATTATTATTAAAGTTAATTTTTCAACCGAAACATTAAAATTAAAAATTGATTTTCCAATTTTCAATTAAAAATTTTTTAAATTAGAAATTAATCTTTAAAATTTTTTAATTAGTATTTTGTTTCAATAAACATTTATTTAGCGACAAAAAAATTATAACTTTCAATATTAATTTAATTGAATAAAAAACTGTTCATATTCTAGAAAAAATGTCCTTGAATAATTATTGTTATTATCAAAACTTGTCGATAATTATCTTTTAATCAACAATATCTCTAAACTAGGCCTAATTTTATTCCCGGGTACTTTAGCCACTTTCATTCCTATTTAATAAATTTTAATACAAAAAATCATCAAACAATCCAGAAATTCTTAAATTACTTAAAATTAACTTGAGCCTGAAAAAATTTATTCAAGATTTTTTTTACTTGAATTATGATGGTCAAATTTTTTATAATAACCCTTTTTTACAATCTTTTCTTTTCAATCAAGTAAATTTTTTGTAAATACATATTTACTAAATTTTCAATATTTTTTTACATTCAAAAATGAATTTATCAATTACTTCTAGTTTTTTTTAATTAAAATCGAGTGAATTTCATAAAATGTTCCAACCTTTGTGATCATTCAATAAAAAAAATTGAAATTTTCGTGGGAAACATTGCAATCTGCAAGGGGGAACAGCAGCATTGTTGAAGTAAAAAGCGAATATATATTTTTCGATTTTCCGCGAGGGAGTTTGGGTTTTTTGTAAATTTGGAAACTTTTTTTAATTAAATTTGGTACAAATGCAAATACTCGAGTGAGCACCCCTGCGTACCTGAATAGATACATTGTACCGAGGCGGCCTATTGACGGGCGATTGTTCCCTTAACAATAACAACAATATCTGAATAGTAGTGCATATCTCGTACGCACTTGCGACACACACCGGTATGAAGGTTTTATCTATGTGAGGACGTCTACAGGTGAATATGCTTTCATATATGTTGATGTCAATGTGGATGGGATAGAATGGAGGGTATGTGTCGCACAATATGAAGATAGTGGTAAAGGTAAATCTGTGTGTGAAGTACGCATCATAACAGTAGTGCAAAAGAAGTAGATTGGGGTGTACCAGCAGCCAGCATGTGTGATGTATGCGTGTTTATTGGAACGATGGAGGACGGAGAAGTGTATGATGACGGTGATGAAGAGGTAAACGGGCGGATTGATTTGTATTCCTTTTCGGATTAAATGTTAAACCGACTCTATCTACTCTGATTTGTCAGAATCAGACATTTACGGATTATCACCCTATTAATTTTAATCTAATATTTTATTATTAATAAAAATGTATTTGAAATAACTTCTAAATAATTTTATGAAAAGTAAAATGTATGACTCATTTTTTAAATGTTTTTTTCTTTAAATAAATATAAACGTGTGAGTATTTATTTGAAAAGGAATTTTATGATCTATGTAGTAAAAAAATTCAAATTTATTATTATATTATTATTTATTTTAATAAAAAATTGCTGCTCAAAATAATTACATAAAAATTAAAAATGAAGATTTTATAGACTTTTAAATTATACACATATGCATATTAATTTTTCATATTTCCATAATTACAATGATAAAAATTCGTCTTTTGTTATTAATTTAATTTATTTATTATTTAATTTTTTCAAAAAGCTTTTATTTTAATCTTAGTCATATTTACAGATAAATTTGAAAAATACTTAATCAATTATTCAATTATAAAATCACATTAATTTTACACATTCATAAATATAAAAAAAAATATTCATTCAAATGTATTATAAATTTCATACTTAAATGAATTTTAATTATTATTTTGATAATTCTTTTTACTGATCTACCTCAATTACTAGGAAAGTTAATTGAATGGTCTATAAAAATCTTGTCATTAAAAATTTCAATCACTCGATGATTTTTTAAAATTAAAATTTACTAAGTTCAATTTACGTTAAATATTTAAAAATACCAAAATATTAACCAAGTTTTTAGTTATTTAAAAAAATGATCTACTAATTTTTCACATATTCCTGAATATAATAAAAAATCTTTCTTTTCAATTACTATAGAAATTTATAACTAGACAAATTCCAAACTTTTATTCTACAATTATTAGTCTTTTATTTAAAGTAAAAAGAGATCACTTCGCTTAAATTAAATCCTGTCAATATTAATTGCAATCTCGATAATACTTTTCCAATAGAAATTATAAAATTTCAATCCTCATTAATTATTCACAAGTTGAAAAATACTAAACAAATATTGTCACACAAATACACGCTTTTAGCGCATCGTTATATCTCCTTTTTAAAATCTGATTAAATAGGTTCCTCGAAATCACAATGGCTGCAACATGCCTATAAATAAACAGATTACATTAAAAATTTCAAACAATACAACAATAAAATAATAACAAACATACCAATACATCACAATCAAAGTCCTCGTCAAGCTGACCCTCAGAGCTGACTCCCGTAGAACCATCCTGACCAACCTTCCAAGTGACCTGCCAGTTAAAGTTCCTAAGATTGGCCTCCAGATTCAAAATGTTTCTCTGATTGTACATTACCCTCGGTTGCTTGTTCTTTGTTACCATGCCTCCTAGAGGCCTTTTTAGCCGGTAAGACTCCTCGCGAGTCATCGGCTGCTGACAAAGCATTTCTCCAATTACCATCGGAACCGGATTCAGCAGATGTTGGTAAAATCGGAGGCCTTCAAAAAAGTTTATCGACGGGGGCAAAGCGGAATCTTCTTTTGCTTCTGCTTCTGTCTCTGTACTACCAGAGTATTGCGAGTCCTGCGGTACAATGCTCCCTTCAGTATCTTCAGAGTCCGATTTGTTCTTCCTCGGGTGGCGTTGGCCTCGTTTTTTGTTTTTGGAGGTCTTTGATACCGACTTCATCCCTAGTTTTGATGACCTCGAAATTCTTTTGTTGAACTTATTATTTTTATTATCAATACTATTATTATTGTTATTATTATTATCATTATCATTATTATTATTATTATCATTATTACTATTATTATTATCATCAATATCGAATTTTCTCCGTTTAATGTTACTTCTGGACTTTTTCTTCGCGGTCTTGACTTTCTGCTCCATGAAAATATAAGTCAAAGCATCCAATTCCGTATCCTCCAGTTCCAAATCACTTAATGAAATCGCCACAGATAACGCCATTTTAATCACTTGCGATGAACCACTTTAATTTTTCACTCTTTATTATTTATTTTCGAATCAATTATTATTTTATTATTATGTGAAACGCTTCTTCCCGTGGAAATTTTGTCAAAATATTAGAGAAGTTAATTATCAGCTAATTGTCTAGACTGAAGAAATACTGATGATGTCGAAAACAACGCCCGTTCTTGGGTTACTTGATTCAAAACTGATCAATGAATGACTCGGTACCTCTAATTGTCTTCGAATTTTTACAAAAGTATACTCAATTGTTGGCGAAATTTATTGTTTGCTTTAAGTATAGTCCAAGTTCAAGCTGAATTCTTGGAGGATTTAGTTTAGCTTCTCTAATCCCTCTGTCTTTATGTCTGTACGTTACTTTGAATATGATGAAAAGGAATGTAAGTAAATAGAAAAATAATTTATTCGATATTTATTGGAAAATGAGTTTGATTCATTGATTTATTTAATTTATCTTTATTTTCAAAATTATCTTACAATTGAATTATTTTTTTATAATAATAGAATAACTTAAAATATTCTAAATTTGTTATTAGGATGAATTGAATAATTTCTTGTAAGGTTGTTTTAAATTTGCTGGATTAGTAGAAAATTTTTAATAACTTTTAATAAAGTTTAGATTGAATTTTTTTTTGAGTATTTAAAAAATAAAGAAGTGTAAATAAAACTATTTTTTTGGTTAAATTGTACAATTACAAAGTTTGATATTTTCTAAAAATTCTAAAGCTAAGACATTTTATATTTTTTGAAAAATTTTAAAGGTCGGAGATTTCTATTTAAAAAAAAAATTACAAGCTCGGAAATGTAATATTTTTGAAAAACTTTGAAGCTCTGGAATTTCATATATTTTAAATTTATGAATCTATAAAATTATATTTTAATTCAAAAGCTCCGACATTAAAAATTTTAAAAAAGCTTTGAAGCCCAGAAATTTTTAATTTTCTAAAAAATTTAATTTTCCGAAATTTCATACTCCAAATTCAAAAGCTTCAAAATTTTATTTTTTTAAAACTTTTCAAAGATTTTAAATTTTCTGAAATTTTAGAGCTGAGAAATTCCAAATTTTCTAAAAATTTTAAGTTTCAAAAATTTCACATATTCTAAAAACTTCAAAGTTTTAAAATATAACCAGATTACTACCAAATTCATAACAACCGTAAAAACCAATAATAAAAGCTAAAATAAATTACTTCATTATACTTTTAGGTTTTAACTGTCACAATTAAACGGAACTAATAACGAATTCTTAGAAATAGTAAAGTTTTTCGTCTGCAACATTCTAAAACTTGGAAACATTTCAAAAATAAAATCAAAAATAAATATTTTAGTAGAAACCCAGAATTGAAATAAACTAAATAAAATAAAAAAGTAGTACCCCGGATCGCAAAATTCCAAAATAAACCCTCAGAAAAAAGTAAAAAATAAGAATGTAAATAGTTAAAAAGAGAAGAGTGATTTTCGCGTCCTCTTGTCGACCCATCCGGTGGCCTTAGCAACGCACATGCGCCCTTATCTTGGCATATCCTCCTCTGGCTGTTGCGGGTGGTTGGGGATTGGCCCCAGAGTAACACCCCCTCATAATGGGTTCACCCGTCCGAGCAAGGCCGAAAGGGAGCGACCAGGACGGGAAAATCTGCGACAAAGAGGAACAGAGACCGCGAATAAGGCGCGGGAGGAGCGGAATTTGATGGCGAGGAGACCGGGACGCCAGAGGGTTAAGGAAGCCATATTGATTTCCCTATGTTTCCCCGTGTTGTTACTATAGCGCCAGTGAGGGCGCGAGGAGCTCAGCACACGAGTTGAGAGTTGAGGACTAAGTATCCGCTGGCTGTCTACCCTTCGAGAGCTCGCTCTTTAATATGAGACCAGGAATTCTTTTCCATCCTCACCCACGTCCACCTCCTCAAATCATTTTTTTTTCTTTTTTGTTTCATTTTTTATTAAATTCAATTCAATTAAATGAAGAAATAAATAAATGAAAATAGTTCCTCTTCAAACTTCAATCAAGAAAATTATTTTCTTCATCATCGTAATTGTTCCTTTTTAAAATAAACTTGAGAGAAAATTGTGTTAAATAAATATTAAAATTGATTTTTTATTTTTATAATTATTTTAAGTTTGGCACGTTAATAATAATTTAAATTTTTTAATGATTTAAAATGAAAATTCTTTAAGATGGAAAATTATTTGGAAAAGCTTCATCGTTTTAATTTAAATAAAAAAATTTGAGAAATTTAAAGAATTTTTTGTTTTGAATGAAGTGAATTTTTTTTGGCTTAAGTAAATTTTTTTTTTCTGTGAAAAATCAACATTAATTTAACAATTTTTTATTTGATTAAAAATAATCTAGTGCTAAAAAAATATTTCATCAAAATTTGAGTTCAACGTACGTGTTCTAGAATTAACAAAAAAACCTTGAAAATGTTCAATAGCAGTATCATTAAAAATTCTCAATCGATTAAATTACTCTCGATAAAAAAAGTAAATAAATAAAAAAAAATTTTTGTCTAAACAGCTCTAATAAATACCACATATGTACAACATATTACATAAACTACATTACATACACGGTAGATTTATCATTATTATTAATAGCTTCCGATGGACGATGATTGATAACACGAGGCCTAATAGCTGATCATTAGCTATCATCTGTAATATCAACGCCCCAGCAAATAATTCATAGACTCAGAGCGGAGTCTCAATGTTCAACATACAAACATATATGTGTGGGTCGCGTTCGTGTAAATCACCTACGAAGCCTCAGTCCGATTTTTTCAACACCTGGGTGGTCAAAAACGCGGACCACATCAGCTGCAATACTTTCCTCTCACATATATCCAAAAAATAAGGTAGAAGAAGCAGGAGAGAAAGAGGTAGAGGGAGAAAGAGAGGAGGGAAAAGAAGAAATAGAAGAAATAGTAGGTTAGTTGTTAAGTAGTGATGCATGGCCCAGTAATAGCTACAATACAACGAGCTTACAAGAGGGTTCCGCTTCCATCCCGGCGTGACTGGAGATTTATAGCTCTCGAGCGGATTGCGGATTCCCAGATTCCCGGTTTGTCCTTATAAATGGTACCCTATTAATTGACCCCACTCACCGGAGGGCGCGAGGAAAAAAACAAGACCGAGAAGACACTTGTAAAGGGTGACTCGATAACTAACGTTAATGCTCCTAATGGTGTGTATATTTATTTCCTCCCTTTATTTACCAAATAAAATTCCCCATATATATATTTTATGTTACTCCACTCGGCCGGAGGAGGAGCTCACGTCAAAACATAGATTAACTACCATCACGCATTTCTCCAAAACTAATAACTAATATTCTGTTAATGATCTCTGATATATAACAGCTAAACATGAACAAGTTCTTTTATTTTATCGCTAACTCTCATTATCGTTTATTTATTTGTTTTTATTCGAGGGGAGAAATTGATTTCGGATGATGGATGCTTGCTTTTTTCTAATTTTTATTTGCGATTGGGCTTATTGGTTATTAGGTACGATTAGGGGTGTTTTGCTTCTTAGTAATTAGTATTATTATAAAATTATGTTGATTGATTTTTGAGTATGATGATGATTATTAATTAATTAATTATGTGATAAAATTTTCTGACATGAAATTTTTTTTTTAATGGCAAATGTTTATTACTAAAAAGTTTTATTTAAATTAACAATATTAGTTTTATTATTTTTTTATTTTATTTTCCAAAAGTGATATTTTTTGCACTTGATAGTAATTTCATGAAAGTTAGTTTTTATTTTTTCATTTTGTTTATTTTTAATAAAAAAAGAAATGTTTTGATTAAAGAAAGGGGAAGGGGGTCTCACTCTGGGAGAACTTAACATTTGAAACAGTAAAAATTATACTTTTAAAATATACATTTCACCAGTCCAAACAAGTAAATAATTACAGTTTAATTTTTAGCGTTGCGTTTAAAATTTACCATTTTATTTTGTAAATATTGACGTTGCTTGTATTAGAAATTTATTAACTTTATTTTATACTTTTTACATATTATAAGATCATTTTTTAGGTACGAAATGATAAGTTTCAAAGTCTGAATTCTTAATTATTATATTTTAACATTTTAGACATTTACATAGCGAATATTACTGTTTGAAATAGTATTTTCTTCCATGTAAAGAGTAAATTGTAACGTTTAAATGATAAATATTATAAAGTGAATAATAAAATCACGATTTTACTGTTTGAAATGGTAATTTTTAGTAGTTGATCATTATTTATTATAAATCGACTGTTACTTATTACAGTTTACTTTTTTCCGTGTACAAAAACGTTAAATACTTAACACAAATATTTTCTAAAAGAATTTTTTTTACGCAATGATAAAAATTTTTTACTGTTTAATTGATAAACTTTTCAAATAATTATCAAAAAATACTTCCTATATCAAAACACTTTTTCAAAAAGCTATCTTCTTGAAAGCGCTGTACGAAGTATAAAATAATAATATATATGTAGAGAGTGTATGATGTATTGAATTTTATTCGTTTGCCGACTTTACGGTAGATTACATGGCATAAAGTACAAAGAAGTGTATATCCTGTGTACGTATATGATTTTAATAACATGTAAAACACTGGGATTACTAAGATTACGGGACTGTCTGTATATATATACATATATTACACGATGGAAGATAATAATGAAACGCTTGCGAATCACTGAGGGTTTAAAAGGGAGAAGAAGATGATACCGAAGCGAACAGAGAAGGAAAAGAAGAAAGAGAAGGAAAAGTGAAAAGCGCCCAGTAGGCAGCAGCAGCGACGTAATAATTTTACGATGAGCAAAATCCTATCTAGAGAGAGTCTAGAGTGGACACGCTGGGAGGATATCATTGAGCGACCCCCCGCGGATCTAATATCGCTTTATTAGGGCCCACTCCGCTCACGTGCTCGCTTGTATTCAGGTGCGAGCTTGCAGACACACATGAATCATGAATCACGAGCTGAGACAGACAGGACACGTCTCTGCTTGTTTTATTGCTGCATATTGCATGATAATAGATATAAATGGGAGAAGAGAGAAGAGATGAAAGATGATGTATGCCGAAGACATGGATACGTTTGAGTGTAAGTCTACAAATGTACAAATGTACAAATGTACAAATGTAGAGTGAAGCGCAAATTAGACGTCTGTCCTTGCTGAGTTGTATTATTATATAGGGAGTTGTAGTCTTCTCTTCTCTTTGCTTCTCTTCTCCTCTCTCATGCCATGAGCTGGATCCCGCAATCCCACGAAACAAGGCTCTTGAATGCGCTCACGCTCGACTTGATCCGTAGCCGGCTCAACGGACGAGAGCGTTTGCACAAACCAACCTACCAGATGTCGATCTGAATATTTTACTCGTCTAAAGATCAACGAAACAGAAAAACAGAGAAAGTTACTTCGACCAAAAATTTCGTGAGGTAAAATCATTTTGTTAGTTCGGAAAATTTTTTTTTAAATTCAAAATAAAAGACGGAGAGGGAAGAATTGTTATTACATGTCCCAATTAAGAATGGTAATCATTACTGTCATAACTGTTTTAAAAATGAGAGTCACTTTAAAGAAAAATTTTTCCAATTTTTAAATAGTGACTTTATTTATAATGAATTTTATTATTTTAAAAAAATAAATTATAGATTTTTATGAAAATAATTACAGTTTGAGAATAAAAAATTGGAAAAATAATAAACTTTACTAATAATTAAAAAAAATTAAATGATGTCAATAGTTGTTAATATTTTATTAACAGATGTTAGTAAAATTAATTTCATTATAAAAAATCATAAAAAGAACATAAAATCAATTTTTTTCTTAATTTTAGTGTTCATGCACGGAAAAAAAAATTAACTTAATTAAAGAGAAAAATTATTGGACCAAAAAATCATTTTGAAGAATTTCATCGTCACCAAGACGAAAAATTTTTAATCAAGTAAATTTTACTCGAACCAAAAAAAATTTCTCAGTTCAAAAATTTTTCTATTTAAATCAAGGTAGAGCTCTTTAATTTATTCATTCGTACTTTGTCTTCAAATGATTCAAAATTTCAAAAAATTGGCCTATATTTAAATCTGAGTTTTTTCTAGACGCTACACTGATAGAAAAATAATCTTGATTCAAGAAATTTTTTTTCTTCAAAACTTGAACTTTTGAAACTAGATATAGATATATTTCTTTCAAGAATTTTTGTCTCTTGGTTCAAGATAGGCGATAACATTGATTCAAGATGTTACCAAATTGTGTTAAGAATGGTTTTTTTTTTGAGTCATTAATTTACTTATTTTTAAGAAATAATTTTTTTTTGGTATAAGGTAAAAGCCCCAATAGATGATCACGTACTAGTATATGATCACTCCATGTATTTGTATATCTATATTCACAAATATAGGTATACAAATACATGGAGTGATCATATACTGGTACATGATCATATATTGGGGCTTTTACCTTATCAATTAAAGACTATTTAGTTTTTGAAATATACTTTGATGAATTATTTTAAGTTTTTTAAACGATAATGTTATTTTGATTGAAAAACTTAAATGTATCGATTGAAGATAATATAGCTCTTAAGCCAAGAAAATCTAAATCAAGACAAAAAATTCTTAAAGCAAAATAATCATTTGTCTTCCAAAATAAATTCTTAGATCAAGAAAATATCTCTTGAGTCAACATAAATTTTCTATCAGTGTATAACAAAATTTCATCTTAATTAGAAGAGTAGTTACTATATGATCGTTAATCAATGACCATATATGACTCACTTTTCACGGGATATTAATATTAAAAAAAAAATTCTAACGAGAAGCAAAGAGCGGTTGTTATGTGTCTACTCGGATAATAGTGTCTTAGTTTTATTGAGGGTATTTTTAGTTTTATTTTGAAGCATCTCGTTGGGTAGCACTCCAGATCCAGCATCCAGCAATGTCGTGGCTGAGAGCACCGTACATATGTATAAATGTATATATGTATATATTAAAGAGCGAGAAGAGCATAGTAGCAGGAACGAACCATGGAGCCGAGCCACTCGGTGGTCCCCAACTAGTTCAAGTACCACGTGCTCTCGTTGCGCCCTTGCGCTCACGTCCGACCAAGAAGTACTCGAGAGCATTTGCGGTGGATTTGGCGGTACTCTACACCCCAGGAGCTCCACTTGCCCGCAAACTCTGTCGTGGACCTACACCACTCAGCTTCTGTTCAGCCTCCGTTCCTTTTGAGAGGTCCCATATGATACCCGCGATAATCCTGGCCAGACTTCATTTTGTTTCACTCGTTTTCGGCTCCACTCCAACCGATCCGGCTTCCTTCTTGCGAACTTTGTGAGCCGCAATTAGGGGAGCCAGTCGGTTCAAAAAATTAAAAATTAAAGACTATGATCTATGCAAGGAGAAAAAAATTTACTAAAATCAAGTAGATAATTTTAAAGAACTTCATCTTCTTAATTTAAGTAGAAAAATTATTAAACTAAGAAATTTTTTTTGGTTCAAGTAAATTTTACTTGATTCAAGCTATTTTTTTTTTCAGCGTATTTTAAATTATATATGGGATAAGTAACCAGTCTAATTTTTTTATAGAATCATAAATAATACAATAAAAAAAAAATTAACTAGATTTAAAAGAAAAATTCTTGAATCAAAAAAAATTATTTTGATGAATTTCTTTGTCTTGAATCAAGCTGACAATTTTTAAATTAAAAAAAATTTCTAAATTTTACTCCATTGAATAATTTTTCGTCTGAATTGAAGGCAAAATAAATTTCTCTTTTGAATCAAGTCAATATTATTTTTATCAGTGCAGTTGATTAAATGTAATTATACACGGAGAAAAATTAATTATACTACCTACTATACAAAAATAGTAACTCTTACTATCTAAAATGGTAATAAAATTAATTAGTAACAAAATAATAGGTGGTATCATTGACAATTGTAATAGTTACTATTAATAATGGTAACGATTACTATCAAAAAAAAAAATTGTCATTATTATAAATTATATCTGTTAAAATCGAAGATGGTAACTGTAACCATCTCAGATTGTAAAAATTCTGAAAGAAAAAATAATATAAATTTACTTAATTACATCCTTTATTTAGATCCATATTTTAGCTAATGTACATTTTTTTCTTTGAAATATTAAAATATTTTAAATTCCCTTCAAAATTTTTTTTTTAAATTTGATTTTTTTAAAGATTAAAAATTTTTTTTTTTAATTTAAATTTTTTTTTTAATTTGAATTTTATTGAAAATTTTGATTTTTTTGGAAATTTCAAATTTTTTTCAAAAAAAATGCATCCAGGGTAACGCAGATTTCTTAATTTTTTAAATATTTTTTACTAGCTTAGATAGAAGTTATTATTATTATTACTGATGGTAACTACAACCATCAGGTTATATTAGGAATTACGATTTTGATAATAGTAGTAACTAATTAAAATAATAACAGTTATTATAACTGATTACCATTATAATAGTAGTAGTTACCATCAGGATGGTAAATACTACAATTCAGATTTACTTAATTATTTAAATAATATTTACTACTATCGAATTCAGTTAATAGATTTTAACATAACTAGATAATAAACTCGACTGTAAAATTTTCTTTGTGTAGTGTCTAAAATTTTATAAAATTTTTTAAGCTCCATAATTACAAGCTCAAATATCCACATGTAATTACGTCTCTATACCCAAAATTCAAATGTGGTGATAAGTGAAAAATTCCTCCTTTCATAATTAAAACAAAAAATAACTTGATTTAATAATTTTAACCCATATTTCTGCGGAAAGTTTCGCATAGAGTATTCGCGGGAGCCGGACAGAATTCCATAGCAGTCCATAGTAGCACATATGTGAAAGCGGTGGAGATACGCAAGCGTGTACAACCAGCGTATGTACATTTGCCTCGTGGATTATGTACAATCTCCACATGCTGCCCAGGTATATAATATGTACTCTATACTCTACATACTATATGCCGAGATTATGTACACATGAGAGGGTGGATGGTTGGGAGGGTACATAGTCATAGTCATAGACAGAGTGAGTACATAGACATAGACTTATATTACAAACACAGAGCCCGGTATCGCCGACTACGTTCAACAGCCGACGTTCCAGCGCGAGGGGTCGTGATAGAGACAGAGAGAAAAGAGGAGGAGGAGGAGAACTGGGGGTTGGCATTGGATGTAACAAAATCAATAGAGGGGTGGCGCGCGAGAAGAGTCGCGGGGGTGGACTGATTTCGCGCATGCGAAAATCTGGGATTCCACCTCCGCGGTGGGCGACGGACTGCGATGGAGAGTACTCCTCTTCTGCTGTGCAGAGTACAGAGTACTATAACACCCAACTTTATTTTCTTTCTTATACTTAAACTTGTTATTTTTCTTTTTTCTCTTCTCGGGATTTATTTTTATTTCAAAGGGAAGAAATGGAATAAAATTCCTGTTTCGCTGATGAGAAATTAATGATTCAGGTCCTTGTTATGAATTTGTTCCTATTTTCAAGTGGGATGCTTGGCAAGTGCTGCCGCCGGTGAGAGATCGCTCAAGCTTGGCGAGAAAATGGGGGTGGAAAATAGTCGAAATGAAATCTTTGTTGGCTTGGTAATTTTGGTTTTTTATGTCGATATTAGAATTAAAGTTAGCTTTCATCGATAAGCTTTATTTTTTGTAATTATAATTGATAAAAATAATGATAATCTTCGCTTATTAGGAGAAGCTTTACAAAAAATTTTTATGGTTGACATTTAACACTTTTGGGTACTGATTTAATACAATTGTATCATTTTAACAGGTAAAATGTTACATTTTTTACGCAATAACCGAAATTTTTTTATTGTGCAGTTTAACAGAATGCAAATTTGTTTAATTTTTGATGTCACTTTTTATTATAAATTATTATTGATAGTTCAATATTTATTGACATCAAATAAAATTAAACATAAAATAAGCAATAAACAATAAGCGTAAAATTAGATAATTATTATGAATATTATAAAAAACAAGTTTGAAATGTTCCTCGAAAAACCAATGAGTGAAAACTAAAGACCCGATTCATAAATTCCTGACAGTTTAAATAAAAAGTAAAGTGACAGCACCGGAAGCTAACATTTTTTCACAATGAAACATTTCCCACCTTTAAATTACGGCTTATCTTCACTGGTGTCCCGGAAACAGAATTTAACGGTGTTTCAATTTGTTCTGGAAGTCACCGAAAAATACTTTGTCTTTCCGGATTTTATCTTTTTTTTTTTTTTTTGGAGAATTACCTCGATCATTTAACTGATGACAAGATAAGAGGTGAGATACTTGGAAATGTGTCATCCTCTTTTTTCGGAAGTACGGGTCTTTATTTTTAGTTTATTCAATTAGTGACAATATAGTTAACGGTGTTTAAAATTGTTATTACTAATATTTAATACTTTTCCATTGAAATGATAAAATAAACTTGACTTATAACCATTAAAAATTCATATAGAAAATAAATGAATAATATAAAAAATATATTTTCAATACTTTTTTTTAAACTGTTTTTAAAACTATCATTGAAAAATATTTATTGAAAATATCTAAAATTTTTTCAATAATGGAAAAAATTGTTTTGAAAATATCTCAAAAATAATACAAGTATAAAAAGATATTTAAAATATTATGAAGATATATTTTTAAATTATAGTTAAACTTTCAAATATGTATTTTTAATGATATAAAAAATATAGAGAATATTAATTAAAATACATTGAATTTTTTGTAAATAATGCAAGAAAATTCAAAATCCGTTTTTCATGCATTTATTTTACATAATATTCATATATTTTTAACATATTTTTCATATTTCAACCTACATTTTCGATGAAAATTTATTTCCGTAAAAGTAACTTTATAATAATATAAACCCAATAATAATAATTAACACCAAACATCTCAATGAAACTAACAATTTTCCACAAAAAAGTGTGTAGTACATGAATAAAGGATGAAAACTAAAAAAAAATAAATGTTGTGAATGAATGACCTTGACAAAACATCGCGGTCATGAGCAAAGCCGTTGAGTCGCGAGAACAAAGAAGTTTTGTCGCTCTTTGTCCGAGAGGGTACCAACCCCCGCACCTACAACTCCTCAGAGCTTCTCTTCTCTACGAGCAAAGTTTATCATTTTCCCCCCTACTACTTACATAGTTCACTTTTATTTCTTTTGAATTAAGCACTCGATTTTTACGCGCATATGTTACACTACATACATATTTATACAATTGAGAAACAATTGTCTAATCCAGTATTTACATTTAAACGGCGAGGAATGAGACTGCTATAAATGCAAATGGAGGAAAGTTTACCTTGACGCGATTTGAGTTGCCAAACATTTTCAATGAAAGTAAATCTGGTTATACAGTCAAATATACATAAACTATGACTTAGATATATAAGTAATTTTATTTTTATTTTTAAACGCTCGAGCTGTCTCGGATAACGAGAGCAAGCGACCGAAAAATATATACATATAACTCTGCGCAGGAGTAGAGTAAAGTAAATAAATACGAAATACAATAATAAAAGTTTGTAAAACATTTTAGGCAGAACTCCGTGTATATAATGCCTTTCTGTACTCTGCTCTTGATTCACCCTACTGTACCAGCCGCCCGGTGCCGCAAATCAAGACATTTGTCCCAGAGAACTAAATACATTTGCCACCCCGAGGTCCATTAAATAATGGAAACCCATGTGTCTACGCCAGTTTTCCACGCTCTCCGCTCTCGCTTTATTTCGACACACTTGTTGTGTTACTTTTTGTGGTTACAATCAAACATTCATAAGGATTCGCATTTTTCGATTGGGTGAGTTCCCTGAAAAAGGCCAGTTCGTAACAAATTCTGGTAGATTTTTCGAACCAAAATCTTATAGACTTGTTAGAACAAGTGTATGCTATTGAAAAAATTAACTTGATTCAAAATAAAAATTCTTGAACCAAGAAAATTATTATAAATTATTATTATTATTCTTTATTAACATATGCCAAGGCACAGTCTGTATGGTAACTTACATGATTTTATTCTTTTATTGTGTACATTTTAATTATTCCTTAATAATATTTCGTCTTAAAATTAATTTATAAATTAAATTAAAACTTAAAGAAAGAGATCATAATAACTTTTTTTTTTTTTTTTATTTTTATAAAGGGCTTTTTGATTTGAATAAAAAATTTTTGAACTAACAAATTTTTTTGGTTTAAGTAAATTTAATGGAAATAAAAAATAGTTGTTATAGATATAAAAATTATAAAGTGCGTATTGAGAGATTTACAAAATTAATGTAACTTTGTTCCTTACTTTTATACAACAAATTAATTTTATTATTTAAAAATATTTGCGTGAATATTTTTTTTTTAATTTCTGCAAGGAGCATTTTTTTGATAAATTCTTTCGTTGATAATTTGTTTATTTAAAAATCTTAAAAATAGCCTTATGAAAATCAACTTCATTTGCATGAAAGTAATTTATTATTTTTTTAATTAAACGGTGTAATGCTAATAATTTATTATTTTTTACTTTTTATAAAATTTTAGAGTTCATTTTAAAATTGCTCTTGAATGCAATAACTAACTTAATTTTTATAAAATGCACAAAAATCTTATTAAATAATTTTCAAATTCCATACCTATATTGCTTTATAACTATACATTACAACATTTACTTAAATTAAGAAAAATTTTTTAGTTTAAGATTTTTAACTTCCCGCTAAGAAAATCGAAAATTTTCAAAAATCGGGAAGTTATTGTTTTCACCCCGTTTTACGAAAATCGAGTTTTCATCGAATCTCGACGTTTCGAGGTCCTAGGAAGTTTCCCTGACTATTCCCGCGATGGTGTCTGTATGTGTGTGTGTGTGTGTGTGTGTGTGTGTGTGTGTGTGTGTGTGTGTGCGTGCGTGCGTGTGTGTGTAAGTATGTGAATCGCTTATAACTTTTGAACGATTGAACCGATCGGAATCTACCAAACGACGTTCTAAAGAGTTCCCTCAAACTTAGATTTCCTATGAATTTGAATCGATTCGGACCTATAGATTTAGAGAAATTTTGAGAAATCTAAAAAAAATCGGAAAAAAATTTTTTTTGAAAGTGGTTTTTTTTTTAATAACTTTTAAACGGCTTTATCGATCTACTCCAAAAACTTATCCGCCCTTGAGCTTGAAAAACCACGTCGATCACCGCTAATCCGGTCAAAATCGGTTGATTCGTTCGTGAGTTATCGTTGACGAAAGAAAACCGAAAAAAATGTTTTTTCAGAATTACTCCGAAAGTCCTGGTTTGATCAAACTACTTTTACAGATTG
This sequence comes from Cotesia glomerata, assembly GCF_020080835.1. Classification (NCBI taxonomy): domain Eukaryota; kingdom Metazoa; phylum Arthropoda; class Insecta; order Hymenoptera; family Braconidae; genus Cotesia; species Cotesia glomerata. The sequence continues at coordinate 3,873,728 of NC_058160.1, read as the reverse complement.
TTCATGAGGCTTAAAAAATTGCGTCAAATGCTGTTAACCGCGTAAAAATCGATTCATTTATTCAAAAGTTATTGCAGTTTGAAAATTTGAAAAATTGTGTTTTATCAAACTTCCATCAGACTTTTGAGCTCGAAGAGCTCAAAAGCATAGAAAAGCAGGTCTATCAAGCTAGCATGGACTCATCCATCAGGCATTGACTTATTATTCAAGCAACAAAATTTATTTGTGGTGCTAAATTTGTTGCTTTTTTGTTGATAGAAAAGCTATCCCTTTAATCTCAGAGAGCTCAAAACAACACATAAATTGTATTTTTGAGCTCGGACAGCTCAAAAACATCATTAGTGCAATTTTAAGCATCTAGGTATGAAATTAGCGGGAAGTTGCACGGATGGCCGTCAGGGTCTACCGTTTTTCTATTTTTTTTTTCAGTGAGTGTATAATTGATTTTTCTTCAAAATAATTTTTTAGTTTTTGTATAAAGCTATCGTTTTCTTATCAGTATATTCTCTTTATTATTATTATTATTATTATTATTATTATTATTATTATTATTATTATTATTATTATTATTATTATTATTATTATTATTATTATTATTATTATTATTATTATTATTATTATTATATTATTACATCTTACTTCAACCTGCTTTCTGCAGCGTCAATAACAGTAACCTCAATAGCAGCAATAATTCCAATAATACAAATATTGACGTCAGAACGACGACTAAATTAAACCCTCAAAAATAAGAATCCGTTTTACCGAACAATGAAAAAAAGTAACTGAGGATTTAGAGTATATAAAAATACATCCGATTGAAGATACAGAGATGCATCTTCGTCATATTGACTTGAGTCCCACGTGTTATTGCTATTAGGCCGACAATAGTTTTCATAAACTCTAAGCAACAAAGTCGGAGCGTGAATAACAATCCAAGTTATTATATATTATATTTAATACATTATGTAATATATAATATATAATATATAGAAGCTCGATAAATTCAGTGTCGTCTTCTCTGGTCTCGGTTTAAAAAATCCCATTCGATTTGATTCCTCGGAATAGTGTGCCGTCGCGTGGCCTTTTTATCCGCGCCGGCTATTATATATTTGCTGGGATGCGAGCGTGTTGACGGGACAAAGGCGCTCGAGGTTGAGGATCAGATGAGGAAAGGAACCCCGTACCCTCTGCGACAATGACAATGACAATGAGAGCCTTAACGCAAGGGCGAGGAAAGTAGCTGAGAGTAGTTTAAGTTTAAGAATAGAACAACGCAGTTGAATTTTGAATTTATCCAGGTGCTACACTGACACGCGTACTCTCTTCACTGCTCCGAGCCTAATGTCATTACGTATCTCGTCATCACTAGATACAATCAACATCACTATGTGTAATGGTCCTCCATGGTCTTCGATCATAATCCTTAAATTTTTATCCGGCTTATTATTGTTGAACATGAAAAGAGAAAAAAAAAATATCATTTTATTTACTTAATTTTTGTGTAAAGTATAATAATTATTTATTTCGAAATTTTAAATAAATTATTATAAAAAAAAAATTCTACACTGAAAAAAAAATTAACTTGATTCAAGAAAAAATTTTTGAACCAAGAATATAATTTTGAAGAGGGTAATTGTCTTGAATCAAGACGAAAAATTCTTGAATCAAGTAAAATTTTTTGACTAAAAATTGTAATATGCATATTTATTAATTCACATTTAATGTAAAAGTGCACAATTCATTTTAAAATTAACAAATCAAATATTTGACAGTCTTCTCTATTAAAATGTTTTTATTACTGCTTATAAAAATCAACTACTCATTTATTAATACAGTCTATTAAATTAATTATCATTATTATCAAGTATACGGCTGCTCAATTTTAAAACAGAGTAACTGCAAAATTTTTATACCTAATTTTTTTTAATATTGCTGCATTTTTTATAACTTTTAGACCTTAATTTCAAGTATTTTTTCTTAAAAATATTTATATTCAAGTATTTTCTATTCATAAATCAAATTTTTCATCAATTTGGCAGGCAAACTTTTTTTTAATAAGAAAAATTAAAAAAATTTTTTAAATGTTAGTTACTGTGTTTTGAAATTGGGCAGCCGTATATATTTATAGAATATCATGTTAATTTAATTATTTTTATAATTTGACTTATTTATTTATCTAAAAACTTTAATATTATATCTTTTATATCTTTTATGTATATTGCCGCTTGACGTAAAATGAATAAAAAAATAAAAATTTCCTTAAATCAAGAATTTTTCTACTCAAATCAAGAATATTTTCTTCAAAATTATATACTTGATTCAAGAACATTTTTTTTCTGTGTATTGATAGAAATTCTAAAAAATTGTAAATTCAATTTTTTAGAAATATTTTTTTTTTTAATTTTGAAAATTGCATAGAAAAAATTTTCTATAGTATAATATGTCCATATCACCCATAATAATTACAATAATAATTACTATTGTTGTTGTATTATATTTCAAAATTAATTTTTAAAATTTATTAATATACTTTTCATTTAATGATCATTATGATTATGATTATTATTATTATTGTATAAACATGAAATCCACGTGAAGCAGTAAAGATTTTAACGAGGCTATTTCTCCGTCTTTGTAAATGGTATGAATATAATCGCAATAAAATATATGCGTCTATAAGTACCGCGTATATAAATTCGTCGCATCCCCCGAGGGCATAAGCATCGACCGCATAGAGCATAGAGGACACAACAACAATCAACAATCTACCGCATACTCTCATTCACATTCTTTGGCACGTCATAAAATCCGCGTGCGGTCGTTACGCAACGCAGATAATTTCCCTTAATATCCAGACGTTATTTTTATTTATTCTTTATTTTTTAAACCTTCTCATTTTATTAAGAAGGCTATTTTATTTTTACTTTTAATTTTTAACAACCTAAACCTTAATTTTATTCATTTCTTGAATTTCTTCCTATAATTTTTCATACTTCAGTGTGATAAATTTTTTCTTCTGAAATTTTTGCAAAGTATATATTTAGAAAATTTATTTATCATATCCATATATTATAAAATGGAAGCCACAAAGGTTTCGCAATAATCTTTTGAAAAAACCGATAAGAAGAAAGGATCGATCACCCTTTTTGCCAGTATATACTTTTTTTAGAGTAAAAATGGGCTCTTGACACGACACGCCGGCTAACCAGCTTCGAAAGACGACACATCATCTCTTGACTGGCTCAGCACAATGACAAGGTGACTCTTTTGATGCCACCGGGTGAACACTAAGGAAAACGCATCTCTTCACACTCCACCCGGCTCACAATGCTGACGATTCGCGTCACCTAACTCAACCCGTCTATGTCTCATCTCATCTCATCTCTTATATCCCGTTAAAAATTTTTTTCCAATATATGGTCAGATCAGGACATGTATATCCATTAGAGTGTATTAAGGTAGTTTGGTCGTCGCAATCCGAGGTCAAATTAATAGATATTTTTTTTTCTTTTTTGCAAGTGATCACTCGAAAAATAGCATAAAATATAAAATTATTTTTAATCAGAATTTAATTGAATAAATTCAATTCATAGTTATGGTTAAATAATTATAATAATATAACTATTAAAATATCAACTGACAAGTACTGGGCTGTCACAAAACAATAACAACTGTTATAAGTTATGTAAGATCGGTACTTAAAACAGTTGCTCACGGTGTTCATTTATTGTTTAAATTTGCAAATATCACTTCAATATGTTAAATCTGCTATAATTTACGTGAACTTTTAATGTATGTTTAATAACAATTTATTTTAATGCAAAAAAACGTTATGATTATATTTCAATTTCAAATTTGCCGCGCACCGAGAAGTCGCCATTTTTCCCTTGATAAAGATAGGGGAGTAATGTCTCCGACAAACAACAAAGATATAAACCAATTATTGATATTAAAAAATTAATTAAATTAAAACTATGTGGTAAATCAGTATCAAATTTTGATAGAATATGTATGAAACATTGTTCTATCTATTGGAAAGTTTTTTTATGGGTTCAAGTTGGCCGATTTTTTATAAATCCTTCATTTCCGGAGTTATTGAATAAGGACACTTATAAGAGATCGTGTATTTTTGCAAAACTTTAATTAATTATATCTCTTAAACGGTGTGGTAAAAAAATCTATTTTTTTTTCTATAGATGTATTAAATCATAATCTTTCGAATGAATATAAAAAAATATGGGGTCAAGTTGGTCATTTGGCACCCAAACTACCTTAAAAACACTGATAAAAAAAATTTTTTTTTGAATAATCTTGAAATTTCGTCAAAGTTTGCCAAAATTAAGACCTCGTCGAAATTTAAGCCATTAATATTGATATTAAAATTGAAAGATATGTTCAACTTTAATTTTGAATAACTTTGGAAAAACTGAGACAAGATATAAAATTCCAAAGTTTAAAAATATTTTTTCCCGTTATTTAAATATCAATATCAAGAGCTCAAATTTCGACAAGGTCTTTATTTTGGCATTCTTTGACAAAATTTCAAGATAATTTAGAACAAAAAAAATTTTTCGATTTTTTGATACATCCTAATGGACATGTATCAAAATTTGCCTCATCCATTTCTACTATTCAGCATTAACTCGTATTTACTTAATAATTAATACAAAAAATTCATATCGATTTTTATTGATACGAATTTTTTGATACAATAAAAAAATGACATTAAATAAATTTAAAAAAAATTACTATCAAGGGAATTAAGCATAAAAAATTAGTCACGTACCCCGTGGATGACGTTCAAAATTAACCGGATGATTCTCTGTTCTATTTCGGTCACACTAGATCGTAGACTGAATAGCAGGGTATTGCAGTAATTGTGTGAGGAAATGATGAATGAAACGAAACTCGGAAAATAAAAAAGAAAGTGATAGTCGGTAGTTGCTTTTGGTGGTTTATTATTTTTTTAATGCTGTAGTGACAAAGCAACTGGAGAGTGACCTTAGAGGGACAGGGAATCGAAGCACTGAAGGGTACCTACGGGTAATATAAAGGTAGTTCCGGGTAATCGGAGGGCGGAGGCGAGAGGCGGGGGAGTAAAATATATCCAGGTGTCACGAGGTTCAGAAGCTCCGGGGACAAAAGATCACCAGTGATGGATGTCCTGGCATACCTAACAACATATATTACAGACACGACTACCAGCTCCGCATCCATCCCACTTCAGAAATACGCTCTGTGGTCGAGAACTAGTTCGTCTTTTTTATACTGAATTTATACACTGGGGTATAATAAATTTTTACAACGATAGGATTTTTTGGAGTAGTAAGTCAGATTCATTGAAATTTTTTTTAGGTACTATATTCGTCAAGAAAACATTTTTTTATTTTTATTAATTTTGATATACTGAAAAAAAAATATATTTCTTTTTCATTTAACTTGCTTGAAAAAAAATTAATTTTTACTTCAGGTGACAAAATTAAATATTCAAAAATAATTCAATTAAAATTAAAAATTATCATTCACTATTTAAAATTCCATGGTCAAGCTTCACCCACTCAAAAAAAAAAAAAAAAATTGAATGAATTCAGCTTTGAATAAAAAATATTTAAAAAAGTAGATGTCAATAAAAATAAATAAATAAACCACTCATTGATATTTATTTTAGTGGGCCATAAATAAAAGTGTATCGATAAAATTTCCCAATTTGAGGTAGCGAGGGTCGTAACGAAATAAAAAATAAAACCCAGCATACTTAAACATTCCGAGTGTGATTATTTCAAAGGATCTGTGAAATAAATTTAGTAAAATAGATCCCAACTTGTAAGTATATAGTCGATATTATATATTCGACTGATGGGTGACTTCTCTTCTTGTATTATTATACTTATATATCTTATATTGTATGTATATTATTCTGCTAGAGCCAGTTCACTTTTCTTATTCTCACGATGAGCATGTGTATTATTGTAAAAAATTTCTTTCATGTCACACTAGACTGGATTGGATGAACGATTGAGTGGCTGGAGCTGTTAGCTGTGTTCAGGTGAATAAGGCGATACACATTGTGTCAACTAACCGTCGCACAAAAAGATTTGCTTTATTGGCAAGTGTCATATATTTATATTTATATTTATATTTATATTTACATTTACTTATTAGGTTTAAATGTAAATAAATAAAAATTTTAAAAGTCTTGAGAATTCTTCTCAAATTTTTAAAAAATAATTATTATTAATTTTTATCTTTAATGGAACTATTTGTTATAATTTTTAAGTAAATATTAATTATTTTTACATTTTTTAATAAGAAATTAAATCTTTCTAAAATTTTTATTTTTTAATATTAAATTTTGTCATTAAAATAAAAATTACCTTTTTATGGCAAAATTTATTGCTAAAAAAAATTTTTATAACAAAAAATAATTTATAATAAGAATAAATAAATAAAAAATTTTGAGATGACTGTGCGGAAGTTATAAGTAAAGTTACGGAGTAAATTTGCTTTAATGCAAAGATAAAGTTTTGATGTTTGTCACAGTAGAAAATATCTTTTATTTTATTACTTTGTCATAAAGTTTCTTCTCTAAGATAAAAATTTAAAAAATGAACTTTAATTTCTTCAATAAAAATTTTTTAATAAATCTTCAAGTCCCATTAAAGAAATTTTTGAGTAAAAAATATGAGAAAAAAATTTATTAAATGGAGTGAACATAGAAGTGTGTCGAAGGAACACAATCGGAGGCTGTACAAAGATAAAATTAATATAAATTAAGGTGATAGGCACGTGGGGCCGGAAATATAAATCTGCAGGTGAGACTTGTGCAATTACCGGGTATTCAGGTGGTTTCTTTGAGAAGGTTGTCGTTATGTTGGACAGTAGACTGTTGGCTGGTAGTATGGAGTAGTGACTAGAGTAGTAAGTAGTAAGTAGTCAGTAGTGAGTAGTAATAGTAAAGAGCGAGTAGGAAAAAGCTTCTCGGAAACTTAGCATTGACCTCCCGCTGAGGGATTGACTGTCGGCGGCATCCGGTCCCCACAAAACACAAGTACTGGTCCATGACAAAGGATTTTTTTTAACGACCACACTTTTGTCAGGTTTTTTATTGAAAATCCGTGGAAAACGGGGATCTATGAGGATCTATGGACCGTAGGTAGGCGCTGCATTAAGTAGCTGGTACTTTTATGTCCAAAGATAAATATACATATAAATTTTATTGAATTCGATTTATATTGTTATTACACTTGATACAATAATATACATAACTCGCTTCTTTAGTAATTAATAATGTTGACAGGAGACGAGAAATTCTTTATATTTTTTTTAAATATTTAAGTAAAAACTGGTATGAGGACAAAAATTTAAAAATTAATTGAAATTATTTTCTTTATATTGTTTAAATAAAAACAATAATTTATAAACTTATAAAAAGAAATGTTAATATTTAATTAATGGTTTTAACAATTCGAATCATGAGAAATTTTTTCGAGTTAAAAAATATTAATTTCTATTTAAGATATGATTTGTTAATATTAATAAATTTTATTATTTGTAATTTTTGTTTATTATTTTTCGTATAAAATTCTGGATTTGATCACTGGACCTCTCGATTTAATTGCGAATTAGATAAAAAAATAAATTGTTTATTAACATACATGCTTTTACACGGAAAAAAGTAAACTGTAATAAATAACAATCGATTTATAATAAGTAATGATCAACTGCTAGAAATTACCATTTCAAACAGTAAAATCGTGATTTTACTATTCACTTTATAATATTTACCATTTAAACGTTACAATTTACTCTTTACATGGAAGAAAATACTATTTCAAACAGTAATATTCGCTATGTAAATGTCTAAAATGTTAAAGTATAATAATTAAGAATTCAGACTTTGGTATTTATCATTTCGTACCTAAAAAATGATTTTATGATATGTAAAAAGTATAAAATAAAGTTAGTAAATTTCTAATACAAGCAACGTCAATATTTACAAAGTAAAATGGTAAATTTTAAACGCAACGCTAAAAATCAAACTGTAATTATTGACTTGCTTGGACTGGTATAATGTATATTTTAAAAGTATAATTTTTACTGTTTCAAATGTTAAATTCTCCCAGAGTGAGACCCCCTTCTCTTTCATTTGAGTTTCCCTTCTCTTCATAATGTGAACTATATATTGAAATGGCAATTTTTACTGTTTGAAACTGTAATTTTTTAAGATGAAAGAGTCGTTATTTATTATAGTGACAGCTACTAATCACTTATTTTGGAAATTAAATTATAAATTGTGGCTTTTATACTTTCTACATTAAGTTCTGTAATATTTATATTTTTGCCACCCCGATGTCCGCTTTACTGTTTGAAACTATAAAAATTAATCGGAACCCGAGTGAATATTACAGTTTACTTTTTTCCGTGTACAAATATTCATCAAAAGTTAACAAAAAATTTATTGGAGCTTTTTTAGACCAAAAAAATATTTATTAAAATTCAAAATGAATGATTTTTTGCAACAAGTTCAAAAACTTGAAAGAATTTTAATTCCTTCAAAGAAACATTGACTCTAAAGAAACAAGTTTCAAGGAGTGCAATATCGATTTGAGTCTTGTATGACCCTTTGACATTCCTATCCGGCCCTCGTCAGAAAACAGTTAAGTTTCAGAGAGCGTAGAGTGCAGGATGTGGAGCTGAGTGAAGGCAAACTCTCCTCAGCTAGCGAACGAGCTGGATCGGAGGTTGGTTATTGAGAAAGACTTTACTCGTCGAACATCGAATGTCAAATTCCGTAGCGGTCTCTTGAGAGTAGAGAAGAGTCCAACACCTGCGAGGTGGACCACCACCCGCCGACCCTCAGCGTAAAATTCTCTATTGATGTCCAGTTGAAATATTAAGGTCTCCGAGGAATACCACGACACCTGGATGTTTCTGTGAATGGAACGGACGGACACCCAGTTCCTTTCACTAATAAAACATAATATGTTAGCTCCTATATATGCCCGTTTCTATACAGCATATACTCGACTCAAGTTGACTGTTTTTGGCAATACCGTCAACATTAAACGGCTTTGAGTTCTGTGACACTCAACACAATGCTGCCATTAATTTAAATAAAAAAAGCATTTGTTGTCTATTTCAAGTGCATTATTGTCAAAGGAAATAATAAAATATCTATCCTATCCTATCCTAGGTCTAGGTCTGGGTTTACATTCAAGAGTTCAAACTACAAACTGGTCAGAATGGTCAACTAAAAATGTATAACGCGGGTCACCTCATTTTTTTTCCTTTATTGGAAATAAGGTGTGATTTATCGATTGGGCTTAGATCGATCGATGTAAAGAATTACTTGTTTTTTTGGAAAATTTTGGACGCTGCTGGTGCAAAAGTATGAATAGGGGGTTTAATTTTGTGATTGAGGAAAATTCAATCATTTAGAAGATTATTTTTTTGAGGTATTTAATAAAAGTTTGGAAATTTTTAGAGAGTTGTAAGCGAATTATTGATGATAGGAGAATTTGAAAAAAAATTTTGAGAAATATGAATTTTTTTGTTTTTGATCGAGCAATTTAATAATTCAGGAGAAATAATGTGATGTGATTAATTTTAATTGAAATTCATTTTTTAGTAAAAGTTTTTTTTTTGTGAAAAATAGAAAAAAGCTTCTAAAATTAAAAAAAAATTTAATTTTTTTTAATAGATAAATTTTATTAGATTTGTAATAAATCTTTCAAAATTAATGCGAAATTTTATTATAAAATAACTTTATATATTTTATAGCTTGTTAAGAAATTGAAGTTACTTTTATTAAGTATATTTAAATTTTTTATTAGACAGAAAAAATTAAAATGTAAGATTAAGTGAAATTCTGGTTTTTTTTTTAAGTGTTTCAAATGTTACATCATACTCCACGGTGGCAAAACATTAAATATTACCAAACACAATGTCAAAAAGAATAAAAGTAAAAATTCACACTGTAAAAAATTTCGGTGTAAAGTCGGACCCAGGGACTTTTACACCGCCGTGTAAGTGTGAAATGTCGGTGTAAAATTTCCTCCGTGTGAAATTTTCACTCGTGTAAATTTAACATGGTGTAATTTACTGTTTTACACTATTCCGTGTTATTATTTATAACTTTGAAAATTTAATAACTATTACTAGCAGCTTTGCAGTCTCTATGTGACTGCCGTGACTTGTGAACTATAAATAAATAAAATTTTGGTTTCTTAAATGATGACTTTTGTTGAATTGCACTGTACTTTTTTAACTATTGACGTTTCTAAAGATATAAGCTCATGCCGATGTTACACTCATCAAGAATCTTCATTTAAGTACCCACATCATTTTTTCATATATTTATATAGGTATATATGAAAAATATAGCAAAATGCATGTGGGTACTCAAATGAAAGGTCTTGATGAGTGTAACATCGGGATGAGCTTATATCTTTAAAAATGTCAATAATTACGAAATGACCTTGTATCTTATGAACTATTGATATTTTTAAAGATATAAGCTCATCCTGATGTTACACTCATCAAGAATCTTCATTTAAGTACCCACATCATTTTTTCATATATTTATATATATTACATATATGTATATATGAAAAATATATCAAAATGCATGTGGGTACTTAAATGAAAGGTCTTGATGAGTGTAACATCGGGATGAGCTTATATCTTGAAAAATTTCAATAGTTCACAAGATACAAGGTCATTTTTTAATCATTGATATTTTTAAAGATATAAGCTTATCCCGATGTTACACTCATCAAGAGCGTTCATTTGAGTACTCACATGCATTTTGATATATTTTTCATATATACATATATGTAATATATATAAATATATGAAAAAATGATGTGGGTACTTAATAAATGAAGATTCTTGATGAGTGTAACATCGGATGAGCTTATATCTTTAAAAATATATAAAAATATATTTAGCACTATAAACATTCGCATTTTTATCAATAGACTCTAATATAGAATCCACCGTATAATTAGATAAATTTTTAACAACTCGAATATTAACATTCTTATTGCAGACTTTCTAATGATATTAAGATTTACGTTGGAATGATTTTACTCCGTAAAATAGCATAATATAAAAAAAAAACATACTTTTAAATATTTATTTCTACATGTTTATATTTATAATTTAATATCGTACAAGTCTGAAACTAAACAATCAAATTAATTAATGAGAAATTTTCAGGAAATACATTTACACGCTTGGTGGTGTGAAATTTAGGATTCACACCGTTCAAATTTAACATTACACTTAGTGTGATTTTCACACCGTCCGTGTTAAAAATTTTAACACCGAATCATTTACACCACACCGAGTCCAAAAAATTTTTTACAGTGTATAATTTTTTTTTTCTAACAAGACGTTGGAATTATCAATTATTACTTAAACTTTTTGGACATCTAAATAGTTTTTATTACTGTTTTTAACGTTATTTATTTAAGTGTCTAAAAATATGCTACTTATACAGCAAAAAATTTCTTTCACACTGATAGAAAATTCATGTTTACTCAAGAGATATTTTCTTGATCTAAGAATTTATTTTGGAAGACAAATGATTATTTTGCTTTAAGAATTTTTTGTCTTGATTTGGATTTTCTTAAGAGCTATATTATTTTCAATCGATACATTTGTTTTTCAATTAAAATAACATTATCGTTTAAAAAACTTAAAATAATTCATCAAAGTATGTTTCAAAAACTAAATAGTCTTTAATTGTTATACGAAATAAAAATTATTTCTTGGAAATAAGTAAATTAAATAATGACTAAAAATAAAGCCATTCTTAACACAAGTCGGTAACATCTTGAATCAATGTTATCGCCTATCTTGAAGCAAGTGACGAAAATTCTCGAAAGAAATATATCTATATCTAGTTTCAAGAGTTCAAGTTTTGAAGAAAAAAAGTTTCTTGAATCAAGATTGTTTTTCTATCAGTGCATGTATCGTTACACATAATTTGTGTAAAAAATAACACAAAATTGTTTGCTGTGTAATATACTAACTAATACTAATCAATAACTCTCTTGGATCGCAAAATAAATAACCACAACCGTTATAATTATTTTGCAGATACCCTCCAGAATACGAGCGTCAAAATCAAGGAGTAGGAGCCAGCCGACCCCCGAGGGTGAGTTCTCAAAATCCGAATTGTTACTTTTAAATTTTAATTACAAACAAAAAGATAAAGAAGCAGCCTCACCAGGACGTTTATTTTACTGCATCTAATTCCGTTGCATAATAACCCTCCCCATCCCCTTACGGAGGGAAGAACCTCGTGAGTATCGTTACAGCCGTAGTTTGGCCCGCAAGTGCACAAATACACCCTTTGCCTCTTTCCATATTGAAACGTAACGAAGCCTGGAAGGGATGCGAAAGGGATCCACTGTGGAGGCGTACACCCGGTAAGATTTAATGCGATCTCATCCCTCATACAATATATATACATATATATTATCTGCAGTGGTGATATGCCACCACAGCTCTCTTCCTCTTTCCATTACCCAAAAAGCCAACCCCCTTTCAGCTCTTAGTTTTCCTTTTCAGCGCCACCTTCACCCCCTCCCACCCCTACTGAGGCGTCCTTATCCGAGAGAAATGTCACCTCGAGGGCCCAATTAGCGCCAGCAAGAGTGTCATCACGCCGCGCGGTTTCTGCAATCCCCAATCCCGTGCATTGCATATGACTATCGCTTTCCGCATTAAATCTGGTTGCTACCTTTTCTCTCTTTTTACCTCCCCCTGACCTCCTCCCAAACCCACAACCTTTATCATCTCTTTACATACATAGATATATTTATATAATGATGTGGAGATGAACATTAATATATTGCAATGTTAACGTAGTCCGTGAAAAAAATTTATAAAAAAAAAAAATGGATTTTTAAACCTTTTTTTGAAGATTTTTGTATATTTTAAATGTTTATTGAATACATTAAAGAACGTATATTAAAAATGAACAAAAATGATATTAAAGTTTATGAAAGATATATTTTTAATAGTCTATTTCTGCCTGATTTTTGTATACATTTTAAATGTATGGTACATATTATATTAAACTTTCTATCGTAGAATATATAAAAAGACAATAATGAAAGAATGTAAGATATATATAAAAAATTTGTAAAAAATATTTAATCATACCGATATTTTTATATAAATACAACTACTTAATATATTTTCATTGATAAAGTAATTTCATTTTTCAATGTAGTATTTCAAATAAAGAAACTTCTAATTGAAACTTGAAAAAAAAAATCTAAAGTTCTTCAAAGAAAACGAAACGATTTTTTTTAAATTGTTGCTACACTAAAAAGAAAATAAATTAATGTAATTGTAAGGGAAAAATTCTTAAACCAAGAAAATTATTATGAAGAGCTTTTTCGTCTTTATTTAATCAAAAAAATTCTTCATTTAAGTAAATTTTACTTGATTCAAGAATTTTTTTCTTAACATATTAATTTTTAAATCAAATTCAAAATATATTTATAAATCAGCCAAAAATTAGCTATTAAAAATATTTTTAAAATTTATTATTTATAATTTTTTTTCATGAGGGCGTAACGATGTCTCTTTAATTATATTATAAATTTATTCGTCTGTATTTTTCGCTCATTATTATCATCAGCATCATTATTATCCTCATTTTCATTTAAAATTCATCCGGTGGATCCACGTGGTGTTGGGCGCCAGACGAGCCAGATCTGTCGAGTATTGTGTACGTATAAGGAATGAGGGTAAGGGCGCAAGTCTTGATTTCATTCTGCAGATCTATAGAGAGCTCCTTATCTCTTATCTCGGGGAAGCATTATCCAATTTCGCGATCCAAGATGATAATTGGGCATTCACTGGGCCGGGACGCGCGGGAGGGGCAATTTATACGCAGTCGGATCCTCGAGTGTCTCAATTGCAGTTTCCACCGAGTATAAGTACAAGATTCTGGATGAGCTGTGTATTATATATATAATGTATATACTACACAACTTATTCGCCGCTTCTTATGCTTGTATATTTAAATATAATTGCTCCTGCAAGCTGTAATGCTTTCCTTCTCGTTATCGTCAGACGCTGATTTATTAATTTTAAATTATAATTAATTTGAATTCTTGGAGGAAAAATTTTAATTAAAAATTTTCAAATCTTTACAAAAAATTTTTTAAATTAAAAATTGATCGAAATTTTTATAAAAATTTAAAGGAGTCAATTTAAGTAATTTTTTTTTAAATAAATAAATTTTTTTTTTTACCTTTTATATTTTTTTTTCTTTTTAAAGTTCAATTTAATTAATTTTCTAATAATAAAATATTTTCGATAATTAATTCTATGAAATTTTGACAAAAATTTATTATTCCAAAAATAAACTAAAAAATTATCTTGAAATAAAAAAACTTCACCAATTTTTGATTAAAATTTTTTACAAAATTACAAATAACAAAAATTGACAAAATTTTTGGATGAACTAAATTGCCACAAAAATCACGAAGCACAAGAAATAAGCGAGGGAGGCGCTGAGAGGTGGGAAGTCTGGTTAATTATTAATAAAATAAAAGTTTTATTGGAGTAGGAAGACTCCGGGGTGGTCGGTTCGACGGAGTATATAATATAAAGTACAGAGGGGTTGGAAGAGAAGTCGGGAGAGCTTACGATACGAGTGTTTATTTCACTTCCTTTTTATTCGCAATTAGGGCGTCGGGACGTTCGCGATGCTACGTCGCCCTTTTGCCTGTTATTTAATTGGGATATGCAATTGAATGACACTTAGCCAATGCTCTCTTTCTTGTTTCTGTGAGTGCAGAGCGCGATACGGTGCGGTATGAATGTATACTATATACTACATACTATATACTATATATATATATATATCATACTGCACTACACTGTGTAAATGAATGATCCTTCATCTTGGTTCTGGTGTGCCATCAACTCTGTGGGTACACTCTAACGACGGCATTGTAAACCAAATGTACTCTCCAGAAAATTTACGCGGCTAACTTGAGTTTACCCTGCCTGTCTGTGGCCCTCTCTGCCACCAGAAATCGCTCTTCAGACAGCGTTACACCAATTCTTTATTAATTTTATTTTGTTTTAATAGTAATTTTAGTTGAAAATTCACCATTCGATACAAATCTTTATTTCGTTGTACTTAATTAATTACTCTTTTAATTAAGATGACATTTTTTAGAGTGTATTAAATGAACAGACTTAAATTCGGTCAAATTTTGAAAATTCTAAATTGTTTGAAGATAAAATACGAACTAATAAATTAAAAAAAAAAAATTAGCGAAAATAAAGCAATATTCCCGGATTAAAATTGTTTTTTTTTAATACTTAAAATTAAAATTAAAGACAATCTAAGTAACTGCATAAAATTATTATTTATTGTCGATAGAAGCAGACAATTAATTTATAAATAATAAATTAAAAATCTTTATTATGACCCAAACATTCATGCTCTGCACCCACAATTTTTATAAATATTGTTCGCAATTTTCAAAAATAAATTTCTAAGTTTTGAATAAGATTTTAAGAAACTAAAATAAAATTTATCGAAATAATAATTAATTATTCTAATAATTAATTCCAATAATTTATTGAATTCACTCACTGAAATTTTAATTCAACTCGCCTGACTAATAAAATTCAAGCTAAAATATTGTAAAGTTATACCGATAATATTTGAACAAAAAACCCGATTCTGAATCATTAATAAAAAAGTCAATGGTGGAAAAAAACTTTTAAATTTTAGACTTCAGTTCAACGAACAAAATTGATACAGTTTATTCTGAAATTTTAAGAGGAAACAATACTTTTTTATTTTCCCCGAATTTTATAACTTTTTCATAAATTCCTAATAAGCATCACATCACTATTTAACAACAGGCCATCTGAAAGATCTAAAAGAAAGAGAAGCTGGTGGTTATTTTCTCATCCGAGCGATCAATTTCCAGTGACATATCAAAGATAAAAAGAAAAGGATTTACAGCGACGGATGATTGACAGACAATTGTCCTTTTTCCATTCTTTTGTGAGCCGTTTTCTCTTGAGCAGAACTCAGAGTCTTACTCGCACATTATACCAGGGCTCCATATCCTCGGCTCAACCAACCAGTCCATAATGAAGCTTATAATGTTGTCAAGATATAATACACTTTGGCCTATCCTCTATCCTCTATACTCCTAAGATATACCAAGATTTGTTCGCCCCCGAGGCAAGAGCCAACCAAGCAGGCTGTGTGTGTACATCAGTTTCTCTATCTCATCGCTTTCTCCATCCTCCAACGCAAAAAAGATTTATTTCTATTCTATAAGCATCAAGCGGATGAAATTCGGATGATCCTTATGTCGATGTCTATACCCTACTTTTTATATCCACACTTTTTCTCAAACTCTATCTCATCTTCATCTCGGTCTTTCAACACACATGTCACATGGTCACATGTTTTTAAATCATCTCTAAATCAAAATTTTAAATTTTTACCCATGAAAATTTTGATGTACTAGAAAATCGAGCGCGCTTCTGACAAAATGTTTATTATCGACAATTTAATCAATCAATATTTTTATAAATTTTTTTCATTAATATTTAACCGTTGGCATGGTAACCGTTGCTATGATAACCGTTGCCAAAGTGGTTACCATAGCAACGAAAAGAGACAATAATGAAAACGTCACACCAACTTTTTAATCAAGGATGGCCTTATAAGGCTATACTATGTATGAGAACAAAAAAATTATTCAATGCAATTTTTTATTTTTTTATATAAATTTGCACGTTATTTAACATAATTGATTATTAAAAAAAAAGAATTTATTTGTTGATTAAATTAAAAATCAATGACAGATAAATTCTTAAAAATAGTCAAAATAAAATTTTATTTTATTACTTAACATTTCTAAGTTGATTCTCTTGTAATGAAACAATTCGGCGACTATGCGCCATCTGTTAGAAATTTTTAAAACTATTTTATATAAATAATTATATGAGATCTTATAAGGTCATATTTCAGCATTTAAGCATTAACCTTTTTGAAAAAATTCAAATTATTTTTTTTTTCAAGAATTTGGGGAGATTAGAAGTTATTTTATATTTTAAATTTGTCATAATAGTTTTTAATCACTAAATGATAGAATTTTCCTTTATGTCAAAGATTCAAAGTGATTCAAATAATTAAATTTTTGTAAATATTCTTGAATATTTTTCAATTACTGAATAATGATTAAATTCGATAAAAAATATTACAATTTTTGATAATTTAGAAATATTTTTTAATTTTTATTGATCATTTAAAAAAAAAATCAATTTACTCTCCATTTTTTCTAATTGCTTTTCTTAATCAAGGTAGATATATTCACGCATATAGGCCATATTGAAAAATTTTTTGACTAATATCCTGAAAAATTCTAAACAAAAAGTAAATTCCCAAAATTTTTCTTAGAATTGTCTGTGAAAATTAAACGGCATATCACCCTCGGTTCTCTTTATTCTTATCCTTATCTTCTCTCTTTATTTTAATGGTTGAAATCCTCTGAGCTCGTTATACGTAATACCGTGTCGCAGCGTGGTGTGACTCCTCTCACTTTTTATTTAGCACATTTTCGAGTAAACTTGGGGCGAGGGCGTCGCAATATGGAATAGAAGCATCGCGTAATTAGTATGCGTGTCCACACGTTATGTACGCAACGGCACTCACCGTCGTCGTCTCGGTGTTGCGACGCGTTACCACCTCGAGGGAGCCCCTGAATATCAAGAACCGGGACTCCATTCCTATTCTCGAGTGTAAGGGTGTTGCAATTCGCACTTGTGCATTATTTTTACGCCAACTATGCTCCCGTATTTTCGTATTATTCACTCTTTTTTTTTTTTAACGCACACATATTTGTTTATATAATAAGTATAAATAAATTTTTTCGCGGTTCCGCGGCCGCCTAAGAAGCTGTTATCACTGACAAAGTCTTTTAATTTTCATCCTGCATAATAAAGTTGTGTGTTGCATTATCGTGACTTTTCTTCTTCTTGTCTCCTCGAACCATGAAAATAATTATGAGCTGACATGTTTGTACATCTGCGTATATGATACATGATCAAAGGTGTGAGGTGTAAAAGGTAAACAAGATGGACTTTAAAAATGGCGAGCTTTTTTATTTGAGGGCACAGTGCATAGTGTCGAGTTATTCCCATGCATATGCTTCCAGCTTCCGTTCAGTCTGATATTATTTCTGCTCTTTTTACTGACGAGCTTTCACGTTTCGCTTTGACGCTGAAAATCCCATGCAAATTTCAACCGTTTTAATGTTCTGGGTTTTGTGTTTTGTGTGTTGCGTTGCTTCTCTCGGGGAATTTCAGCGCAGAGAAAGTTTTCGCGCATAAAAGGAAGAATAAATATGAGGGGAATTTTCAAGCTTGGAATTAATGAAAAATTTACGTTGGTTAAAATCCCGATTAAAAATAAAAATTGATTTTTAAAAAATAAAATTTTTATCCACTGCCGCAACACCGCTGCACTACAGCCGTTTGGAAGACAAAATCGCCGCAACACGAAATCTTTATTCTCGACTCACATAACCGCAACACAGCTGCACGCTGCTTGATGTTATTCAAATCGTCGCCGCAACATCGCCGCAACACCGCTGCAACACTGCTGTACCCTAATGCTAAAGCATAGCTACAATTTCACAAAAAATGGCATCGTAATTAATTTATCACGCAATAATTAATTAATAAATAACTTGAACATAAATTTTAATGTAAGACCTATTGTTTAATCTCCTTTTATTCAAATGCCTAATATTCAAACGAAAAAAAATTTTTAAATCAGGCCAAAGTACCGCGAAATTATTGATTCTTTTTAGTCGTATTATTGAAGTATATTTTTAATTTTGTCCCCTGGGTTGAACAGAAGCGGCACGCCTATCGAAATACCCTGGAAAAATTTTATATAATGATTAAACTGCGATGGGATTCGAACCTGGGTTGTCTGCATGAAAGTCTCGAACATTACCAACTACGCTGCAAGTCGTAGTTAACTAAAAGAATTTAGTTTAGCTATTTGAATGATCAACAAATATTTTATTTCAATGTATACCACCAAACGAAGGTAGTGCAGCGGTGTTGCGGCGGTGTTACGGCGGTGTTGCGGTGGTCGATCGAAATTTATTATTTTTTAGTAGAAAATAATAATTTAATTTTTACTCGGGACAGTGCAGCCGTGTTACGGCTGTGATGCGGCGCTGTTGCGGGCACTTAGACTCCGTACGGCGCTGTTGCGGCTATTTTATGTTTTTACTCGGGATAATACGTGAGAAAATTTTCCTATATTAGTTGATTGGGTCGAAAAATAATTTTTTTCATTTTTATTTATATTCTATAAAATATTGAGCAATAAATATATCCAGTAGTTTATAAAATTGAAAATTAATGAAAGATAAGCTATTTAGAAATGCGAAATAAATTTATTAGCTTTTTGAAATACTTTATTAATCTCATATTTTATATTATTTCAAAGCTTACAATATTTATTTAATAACTTTTGCTCATCGGGCTCTAATCAAATTCTATGAAAATCAAATGATTTTGATTTATTATTCAAACAAAAATAACATATATTATTTCAATTGACTTTAAAAGAAAAATTTGGTTGAAAAAAAACTTAATCACATTTATTTTTGAGTAACAAAAGTATTTTATTGAAATTATTTTATGCATTGTTTTTAATTAGGATACTTGGTTTTATTATTTAATTTCATGATTTCATTCCACTTTATCTAAATAACTTAATTTTATTTTATTTAATTATATTCAAAATTTTTTATCAGAAATAACATCAGAAAAAAAGCAGAAAAAAATCTAATTACATCGTTTTTACATGTAAAAAAGATAATTTTTATCCGAAAACTTAATTTTTTAAACTTGACTCTCTTGTAACGAGATAATTTAAGGATCATGCGCTCTCTACCGGAGTTTTTCAAAACTAACTTTAATAAAAAAATAATGTATGGGACTATCAAGCTATTTTAAGCTAAATATGTCCTGATATGATTTAAAAAGCTCATATCTAGTTTGATGTTGTCAATTTTTATATTAGGTCATATCAAGCCATGTAAAAAAATTTTCTCACATCAAGTTATGACTTTCAAGACTTAATTTTGATATTTTTGGATCAAAAAATGATAAAATTATCAACAGAGCTTATTATCATGAAGCTGAACATTTTGAAACCGCAAAAAGTAGCAAATACACCCGAGTAAACAGGATGAGAGCTACAAGACCAGAAAGCAGACCAGAAACTCGAATGAGAATGAGAGGAAAGAATGAAAGTCACGTTGTTGCGGCAACAAACCAAAGAATTGAACGTATGACAATGAATAATAAGAGACTTTGACTCTGTAAAGACATCCATGCTTCTATGCCTCCATACATTACACACACGCATGCATGAATGTATGAACCCGAACATACGGATGTATCTACATCCATTATTGTTCCATCCACGGCAAACAACACTTTTAACATCACCGGGATTTTCTTGTCCGCCTCAGCTGGTGTGTACGTATTTGCTCGCTCGAGTCATATCATGCAGACTAGACCAAGTAGAGCCAGAGTAGACGGCTAATAATAAGCTCTTGGTGCATTGATGCAGATTGGGCTCGTTGAAGTAACGCGGGAACGTGCAACATCCATGATGCACTGATGGAAGAGCGAGTCGGGTGAAAGAGATCATCTGGGTAGTTTCTACGGCGGATGAGCTGGGAAAAGGCGCCAACCTAGGGGAACATTATGAGCATCAACGTGGTGGAAAGTCGAAGGTGGAATTTCAGAGAAACTCACTCGGGCTTGCTTGCAAAAAGAATCACCTTTGAGAAATAAAAAGGTGCAGATGGAAGGAGGAATAAAAAGACAAATAATGGAAGACATTGAAAGAGTTATGCACTGCCAGGGGACATGCTTGTCTACGTGGTACGTGTCATCCAGTTCACACCTTGATACTCCTGTTATCTTAAATTTTCGAACCAGGTGACATCGGTTGTTATTTCTTCGGATTTACTATCTGCTGTGGAAGACTCTGCGCATCATACGTATCTAAATAATGGAGTGATACACATTGTTCGGGTTTTTTCTCCCAAGTGGAATGTGAACTTTTTTATTGTTCTGATGACAATATCGCTCCGTTATTTTCCTGCCTTGATTCACACTCTGCGATCAAGATCAACAGCGAATTTTTTTTTTTCTTAATGTGTCATGACATTATGGGTTGTTATTAAATGTAATGTTAGAAAAGATTTGGAATTAATCATTTTTGAGAATTTTTGTGAGATTTTTTTAAATATTCTAAATTTTGGTAATTTTGGAATTATAGTTGGAAGCTAAAATAGGAGATTTTTTTTATCGTTGTTGAAAGTGAAAAAATTTTATAAATTAATGCAAAAAAAATTTTTTGTTAAAATATGCACGGAAAAAAGTAAACTGTAATAAATAACAGTCGATTCATAATAAGTAATGATCAACTGCTAAAAATTACCATTTTAAACAGTAAAATCGTGATTTTACTATTCACTTTATAATATTTACCATTTAAACGTTACAATTTAATCTCTACATGGAAGAAAATACTATTTCAAACAGTAATATTCACTATGTAAATGTCTAAAATGTTAAAGTATAATAATTAAGAATTCAGACTTTGATATTTATCACTTCGTACCTAAAAATGATCTTATGATATGTAAAAAGTATAGAATAAAGTTAGTAAATTTCTAATACAAGCAACGTCAATATTTACAAAGTAAAATAGTAAATTTTAAACGTAACGCTAAAAATCAAACTGTAATTATTGACTAGCTTAGACTGGTAAAATGTATATTTTAAAAGTATAATTTTTACCGTTTTAAATGTTAAATTTTCCCAGAGTGAGACCCCCTTCTCTTTCATTTGAATTCCCCTTCTTTTCATAATATGGGCTATATATTGAAATGGCAATTTTTACTGTTTGAAACTGTAATTTTTTAAGATGAAAGAGTCGTTATTTACTATAGTGACAGTTACTAATCACTTATTTTGGATATTAAATTATAAATTGTGGCTTTTATACTTTCTACATTAAGTTCTGTAATATTTATTTTTTTTGTCACCCCGATATGTCCGCTTTACTGTTTGAAACTATAAAAATTAACCGGACTCCGAGTGAATATTACAGTTTACTTTTTTCCGTGTGGTAAGAGTTTTGATGATGTGGGATTAGAAATAGTTTGATAATAGTAAAAAATAATTATTTCATTGTTTTAAAAAATGAAATTTTCATAGAATTTTTATTAATTTTGCTTTGTGAAAAAAATTTTTAGAAAAAATATATTTAAATATTAAAAATAAATGGATAATATATAAAATATGTAAAAAAATGTATTTTCATGGTAGTTACGGCAAAATTTGGATCTCCTGCGCAAATTTTAAAGTGAAATTTTAAATTTTGGCTCTTGTCGTTAAAATTCATGATGCTAAAAAATATGAAGAAAAAAATTGACAATCAAGTAGTTTTGTATTAAAAGTATTTTATTTTAATGATAATGATTATGATTGTCTTGACAAAACTCTCGACCAAAACTGTCAAGCCGAATTACTTCTTAGCTCTGTGCTACACAGCAAAGTTTAAAATTATATTTGGGTTTCGGGTGCAAGATAAAGTAAAGTGAAGCAACGGTAAACAAGCGAGGGTATGATAATAATTTAGGAGCTCACCCAGCGGAGCAGCTCAAGTTGAGGTTGATAACAACAGTGGTAAGAAGTAGGACGAGGAAAAAATAAAATAAAAATAGAGAAGATTGTAATACTGGCGTCGGCTAAGGAGTTGTTTTCCCGAGTAACTGTTCTCTGTATTATTTATATATGTATAGGTATATATTTATATATGTTTAGTTGTGTATGGTACTTGGTTAATGGATACGAGAGTGTCGTCGTGGTGGCCGTGCGCGAGAAAACGACGAGTACGCCAAACTTGAACTCGTTAATTACCAGTGCGAGGGCAACTTCTTGTTCCTCGCTCGAATATTTCAAACTATTGTGCTCGTAAACCCCCGGCGGGCGAAAGCTAGCCCAGAGAAACCACCCTCAACCCTCCAGAACTCTCCTTTCTCCTCCAGAATCCAGAACTTCTGCTCTCTGAGCTATAGTGTTCTGTCCCAGAAACCCTGGGGTCGAGTTACGCTAAGAATAAGAATAAGAAGTTGTGTTAGATGTTCATTGGAGCTGCGTTTCCTGGGGCGTTAAGGTCAATCTTATTTTTTTCAGTCATCTTTATCGATAAATTATCCTTTTTTTTTAAATCCATTCAAAATAAAGCCGAAAAGAACAAATTCGGTAAACGATCCCTGAAATTTCTTACTATTTTAAAGCTCACATATATTTGGCTAGATTTACATTTTTTTTTCTCCAAATTGCGTTAAAAAATTATCGAGTCAAAATTAAAATTTTTTCAGAAGTTATAAAAGTTTTTTTCTGATATTAATTGAGGCGAAAAAAATATAATTATTTTTGTTAAAGTTTAGAATTGTGATTGAATTTTTGTCGAATCATTAATTAATTTTTTTGTATAACTTTATTTCCTTAAAATAATTACGAGTGGCAGTCAACTTCTGGCTCACTTAAAACTGACAGAATAAGACTTAAAAATGACACGGTCACCCCTTTAAGTTGAGAGCTTGCAACCACCGACTACCCGAATCCCATCCAAAGTATTTATGCATTCAAATCTGAGCTGTGCCCATCGAGCGGGCGTTTGTTGGCGTTCTTATGTACACAATACCCACCATTTATTCCCAGATTATATTAGCATACGAATGTTGTGTTGGATCTGCTCTCATCACGGCAAGGGCTACGCATAAAACAAATAAATGAACAGCCATTATTTACCATATATGTACTTCCTAACTCAACATTTAGCTTGCATAACTTACACAACTGCTCCAGCCTTATTGATTCTCATTATTATTTTTATTTTCATTTTTATTAGTCAACAATAACATTGTAATGCTTCGATGAATTTACTCATATCGTCACGTTTACAATAATAAATTTTAAAAAAATAAATAATAACATTAGTAACAAATTTAATTATAATATCTTATAGATAATGAAATTTCTTTTAAGGTAAGTACTCACACGCCTAAAATCACTTAAAAATATATTTTTTTATATTGATACGTTTTATTTTTCATATAATAAATTAGAAGAGATTTTACATACGTTCTTATAAAAATAATAATAATAATAATAATAATAATAATGATAACAACTCTCAGCCAGTAAACAAACTGTCTGAAGCACTCGGACAGAGCATTCCATTTCGTCCCGCATTATCTTGTTCTTGAAATATATTTTAAGTGCATGACGCGAGCCAACAACTTGGCGGCCATATCCTGTCCTCCAGCCTATACCCCCTGGAAAGTAACCCCCGGAACAGCCAGTGGTAGGAAAGCTCCTCCGAGCTGGAGTCCTCATTTCGCGGGCGCTGTCAGATGCAGCCTCAGGCGGGTCATCAGATAGCAAGCCCGGATAATACTAGCATGCTTCCATTCCTACGCTCTAACCCACACACTAACCACTAGCCGTCAGTCCTTCCTTTATGTACACACTGCTGCTCGCTGTTTAGTTCAGACGCTCGTTATAAGGGTGATATATTTGCGGTAAACATTCCAAAGCTTCCGAACTAGAGCTGGTCACTCTAATTCTGGTGGTTATATTTTTGGCTCGCTTTATTTTTGGTTCTCCACTTGATAAGACGTGAAAGCAAATAATCATCTGATGGAACACTTATGCAATAAAAAAAAAAAAAAAAAAAAAACAAGAGAAAAATTCTTTAAGGGAATAAAATTTTTTTTTCGGATCAAGAATATTTATTTTAATCAGTTTATAAAACCACAGCGTAAGACGTACGTCGTACACATCTATGTATTGATTATCGAGTCCCTTTAATTGAAGAAATGATGTGATATGATATCGAAGAATATGGAACAATAGAATGGAAATAATCGTGATATAAGTAGATGAAGAAAGTGATATCGAGTGACAGAGAGGAGGAATAGGAATAGACTGTCGAAGTAGACCCGAATGGATATTGCTCTATATCTTGCTCTAGGTGGGTGAGGGTGAGGGGGACATTCTCAACCCCGGCTGGAAGCCCGACAATAAGCTCTCGACGTCACTCTCAATGCCTCGACAACGGAAGGGAGAACGAGGACTTAGAATCCTCGCCAGATAGAAGCTATAGAGCGGTCTCACCGTGGGACGATCCGCCGGAGACGCTGAGAGCCCCTGAGACCTAGCTAGTGATCATCGATATAAGGGCGGACTAGACTGAAAAGAGAAGAGGTGAAAGGTAGAGAACGATCGAGCTCTATAGACTACCCTGTCTTCACTTCACTCTTTTTCTTGTTTCGTCTCTTTATTTTCTCCATCAGTTTTCATTTTATCCAACTCGATCGCACTCTTCTTGCGCGACAAAGCGCCTAAAAAAAAGCTCAATCTGAAAAATCCGTGAAAAAATTTTCCGATAAGTCTTGATAAGAAAATTGGGCTAAATATGAACACATCAAGCTATATTAAAGCATATTTATTGTATTTTAAAGAAAAATATTTCAAATCTCTACGAAAATTGGAAAAAAAATAATTTTTTTTAGTCAAAATTTTTCATCATGAAATTTCAAACCTTGCGCGTTTTTCGACGCGCCATCCTTCAGTTTGTCAACATTGACGCTCCATTTTGTCTTGTCGGTGAATTCTTGATCAATCATCTTTTTAATTTGTTTTATTAATAAAAATATTTGTAGGCATAAGGCATAAAATAATTTTCTGACTTGATGTGATCTATCTAAGTATAAATTTTGCTGTGACGTATAAATTGTCTATATCCCGCCAGATAAAGGCGGATCAGATCATATTAGTTTAATATAATCTAATACGTCAACATCAAATAATTGAATAAGTCTTTATCTGGTCTGATATGATCTAATATGTCCATTTATGATTTTTGGACCAATTTTAGTATTGAAGATTTCCAACAGATGGCGGATGGCCGCTAAATTGTCTCGTTACAAGAGAGTTGAGTCTGAGTAGTTAAGTTTTGAAATAATAATTATTTTCTTGACTCTCTTAAGAATCGTATCTGGTATTGATTTTTAGTTTGATTTAATATTTATTTAATTGATGTATACATTGCTAGAAAAAAAAGGTATAATAAATTCTTTTTGTGGTGAGAAACTTAAAAATATTTATGTAGTTCACATACCCGTGGATTAATAACAGCGAGCTGGAACAATTCAGGTGAATCCGAACATGTGGCGTATGAAGATTATTTCTCAGGTTAATTATTAATTTTACGAGCGTCAGCGGCAGCAATTATTCCGGCAGTGATTCTTATGCTCTTTTGATCAATCGGTAATCCGACGCACTGTCAAAAGCCACATTGTCACCGGAAAATATCCCAGCATCCAGCATCTATCGGGTGCATGTGCCCATGTCTCATTTGTTTGCAGCCATCACACCGTGCATTTTTTGATTCCAATTACCAATTGTCATCATCGCGGTTGCTCTGTAGAACTACTACACTACACTTTACACTACATAGTATATATAAACCAACAATAACAGATATGAGATTATTATCGGAGAATAATCGTAACGATCCCGGTGTATATGTCACGGGTCCTCTGTGCGAGCACAATATCCAGGTTGTTCCCCTGGGTAATAATTTAACACGTACCAGAGCTCTCGTTAACGAGCAATATTGAGTTTAATTCATACAGCTACAACTACACTTCATCTGTACGTTTGTTTGTAACCATATTAATATTTACACTGGAAAAAGAATACTTTTAAAATTCGGCTTTTTCTTCAAGAAATTAAGTTTTCTTGATTTGAAAAAGTTTTATTTCTTCTTAGATTCTTTTGGTATTGTCTCAAGCCAAAAAAAAAATTTATAGCAGGAAACTTCTTTGCAAGAGTAAAAAAAATAATTTATATTTTAAATCTTAATTCATAAAACTTAACTCTCTGTTGGATATTTTCAATACTAATTTTGATAAAAAAAATTACAAGTAAGCATATATTAACATACATAAAAAAAAAACTTTTTGACTCTAATAGAATAAATTTTCTTGACTCAAGAAAATATTTTAAAAGAAAAAATTAATCTTGAATGAAGTAAAACTTTCTTGAGCCAAAAAAAGTCTTCTTAAGAAAATTTTTTCTTGCTCCGAGACAATTTCGGTTTTCTTTACAATTTTCTTGGTTCAAGTAAACTTTTTTTCTGTCTACCCTGATAGAAGGATTCAATACGGAATACTAAATTAATTTAGTAACAAAATTTTTATTCATTTATTTGGGAGAAACAAATATTTTGTACCCATCAATAATATTTGTTATAGTTTAATAAATGATTTCTTTATATGAACAAAGCTTTATTACATGGAAATAAATATTTAGTTCCACCAAATAATATTTAGTAACAGGTACTAAATATTTCTTTGGCAAGTATTGTCGGTAGATGGCTATGCTTTAATTCCAATGTTTATGTGATACATAACCTGTTCACTGACTCAGAATATTTTATTCAGCTCGATTTTGGAAGATTTATTAAACCTTTAAAAACACACATACTCCCAATAAATGTCTTCTATTTATGTCTTTTCTCAGTCGAGTTTAGTTTACATTTTTTAATTTGTCTATCATTGATATGTTAAAAACTTGTTTAATTTTAAATTTTATATATGTCTCAAACAAAAAAATATAATTTAATGAGATTCTTTTCTTTATAATACCTTATATTTTTACTTAAAATTATTTATTCTAATTATTTTTATTTATTTTAAGTTAAAAAGGTAGGTTACACGCTAAAATTAGCTAAAAAATTAATTTCTTTCATACCAATAAACGATTTATTGACTTCCAATAAATTATTTGTTAAATACTACTAAATATTTATTTGGTGGAACTAAATGGGCTTCAATAAACGATTTAGTGTCTATTAATAAATATTTGATTATATATATCATCACTATATTCATTGAAATAGGTCACATACCAAAAAATTTTCAAAAAACCATACTTGGTCTTCTTAAAATCTCTTCGATCTAACCCTAAGTTCCGAGGCATTACTTATCAGGAGCCCGTTTGAATGCCGTAATTTATTATTAATTGAATGAAAGTTGGCGTTAATTGAATGTCGAGAAGGAATTCTGATTTGAAGCCTAAACCAAATGTTGGGGGATGATGCCCTTGAGATTGATGTGCGGTATTGTTCCTCGAGGAGAGGGATGATCGGAATCCTGACAGGCGTGTACACAACCACCCTCGTCTTTCCATCGGACATTAGACTACCAAATAAGTAGGTACGTGCGCGTCGAAACTGTCGACGGAATACTCAAGCGGGGTGCTAGCTGTAGCTGTTCATCCACACTAGTTCGCAGCTCCGATGAGACGAGCAGGATAAAGAGAATGACGATAAGGGCGAAGAAGGGGGTCGTCTGTTGATGCCCGCATGCCGTCGCCACCCCCCAAGGGGATGCAATCAGGACGTTTCAATCAACAGTCACCGCGTTCCTGGTCCTAGCACAGGGGTTGCAAGATGCTAAACCAGAGGGAGATTACTCCGATAACCAACGGGCATTAAATCTTGCTCGGAGGGCGGAAACCCTTCTCTTATTTTGCAGAAGAAGAAGAACAAGTCTTATATCATTTTTTGTGCTCTATCATCATCTTGAGAGCTAGGTGAGTCACGGGCTGAGTGATTCTAAAGTGGCTCTTCTTCTTCTCGAGCCTAGGCCTCCATCGAAAATCGAAAATTGAAATTTGTGGAGGTGATATAAAGGCTGAAGCTAATCCCCGGGTGGATTTTGGATATTCGAGCCGAACCTTCAGCGATAAAGCAACGCCGTCAATCGACTTAGACCTTAGAACTCCTTCACGGTAAAGTGCCTCCAAGTCGTCTATCGTAGGTGTAAGGATGGTGTCTATCAGCATATTTCAAAGATAAGCTTTCCAGTTCCTACCCGGGCCATCAACCATAATAACAATCCGATATTATTGCCCCATAATCGTAATGTTGAAGAGGATCCGAGAGCGCTGATACAAGCCGAGTATTTTTTCACGCAAATAAAATTATGCTTTGGGAATTGAGATACCGTGTTATGGAGGAGGAGCTGGAAGGGGTGTGGAATGTAAAATAAATTAAGGGCTAATGCTTGGGGATCATAAATACGGATTCTTATAGTTTATTTCATGTACTTTCGTGGAGCTTTATCTAATTTTTGGACTAATTTTGAGATTTGATGAAAAAGAAAGAAGGGAATTTTTTATAAAATTAGGAGTGCTAGGTACGTTGATAAAAAAAATTGACTTAATTTAAGGTAGTACTACCGTTACCACAAGAGTCAAATCCCAAAACCTAACCTTATTTAATTAACGTAGTAGATTTCCCTATATTAAATCACGTTGGAGAAAGAGAGACAGAGATAAATTTTGAATGTTTTTTATTAATAAATATTCTCATATTCTTGGAAATCATACTGATTGTTATTAAATATGTTCTAGATGTTATTTTCTCTCGTTGCCTTGATTTTTATAAGAATCTGAACGTCCAGTTTTGTGAAATAAAATAAAGTCTGTGATTTTCCATAAGGATCAATGGTAAAAGCAAAAATATGTAGATATTAATATCTTTTTTTCAGGACTTGCCAGGCTTCCAAAAATTTTACTGCTTAATTATGATATTATAAAGTACCAATATGTCAAATTTCATTAAATTCTGAACGTCAATTCTAAAACCGGTAGTACTACCTTAATTACAAATATATAGAAGGTAATAAATGAAACAATATTAAAAAAAGATTAGTTAGATTGCTATATATATATATAATCTGCAACACGTAATTTATGGAGTTAATTGTCTAAGACCGGAGTAAAAATTTTCAGCGTTGAAATAATTAGTTTTATAATTTTTTAATTAGAATTGATAATCATTTGATCGAAGTTTCTATAATAAAATTAAAAATTTTTAAAATAGTAAAAATCGCATTTTAGGTCACTTCATCAGTGAATAACTCTTTATTACGAAGAGATAACTAATTTCTGAAAAATTTACATGAAAGCTTATGAAATTACCTTTAATTTGATTTCTAAAACATTTACTTGTAACATTTACTCCACAAGCTATTGAGAAAAAATATGAAGATAATTTAGTTTTTTTCTTTTTATTTATTTATTAAGGATATTTATTGACATATTTAAATTTGTACACCAGTTCTTGCAATTGCATGATTGTAAGTGCTATTGTCATTAAATGTATAATAATACGTTTACAATTCCTCGCGAGTTTTGCTTAGTTGTATCAAATATTGTTTGTTATTATAAATTTATATAATTTTTACATGTTTAAGTTATTGTTTTATTTTCTTAGGTAAAAAATTTTCTATTAAAAAACCTAAATAAACATAAGTTATGCCTGATTATTTATTTCTGAGTTAATTTAAATCTACTTTCCATTTCGGTTGAGATCGAATGGCATTTTTGATATTTAATTCTCACCAAATTTTTTCTGAAATATTTCATATTAATGATAACCATTTTCCACGGCTAAATACCTACTTTCTCTTCTCCCTGCTCGATTCAATCAGCTCGATTTGCCATTTACGGCAATAGAAATCGAGTAATTTAGCGGATTCAGACTAAAAAAATGGACTAGCGTAAGAAAATTAAATAAAACGGAACGGGAATGAAATGAATAAAAAAAAGTAATCTATCGAGGGAAAAAGGTTGGATCGGTTGCCAGTCGCTGATGCTTCCAACTACTCATCTATGAGCGTAATCCGTGCGGATGGGAATGAATAGCAAATGAATGGCACGCCGAGCAGTGGGCGGAAGGGACGAACGGGCACTGTCGGGGTGCAATGGCGAAAAGTTAATCATGGTTTGCCATGTCGGCGGCCACGGGATTGCGCCAAGGGATCTACAGAAATACTCTGCGTTTCTACA
Organism: Cotesia glomerata; assembly: GCF_020080835.1. NCBI lineage: Eukaryota > Metazoa > Arthropoda > Insecta > Hymenoptera > Braconidae > Cotesia > Cotesia glomerata. The sequence goes on along the minus strand of NC_058160.1, from coordinate 3,842,681 downwards.
TCTACATATATATATAAAATACATGCACGGATTTCATGTACGGCACTAATAAATAGGGGACCAAGTTCGGCTCTCGTTGATTAGATGGGCGTGCGTCGGTCACGTTCGCGTAATGCACCAGAAAGGGAAATCATCGCAATTGTAAAAAGAAGGGTGAGAGGGAAGGGGGAAGGGGTGCGTAGTTCAGGAACTAGGGTTTCATGGGCGTCTCTGATCTACTCTACTCCACTTACTGAATGTTCTACTGTATGTTATATGCTGGCTCTTAAATGTTCGGGCCATATGTCACTATTTGTACTCCGAGCTGTTACCGGGCGATTATCACAATAATAAAATGTTCTTGGAAACAAAACAACCGTGTAGTTTGTCTGGAGTCAATCGAGTCTCCTGCTGGATATTGGCGCAATGCCAGCCTGATGGAGGCTATAAGGTTTTATTTTTTAAATGGGATATACATTGATTTTTGTAATCTGAAATTGTAACGCAAGAAACTGAAAGTCAATTTTTTATTTCGGAATTTTTGACCTAGGAATTTATGAAAAAGTTTAAAATTTGGGGACAAGTTAGTAAGAATTTCTTCGATTAAAATACAAGAAAATTCAATCATTTTAAACTTTGAACTAACTTATTGGGATTTAAAACCACAAGTGAAATATTTTGTGTCTTTGTCAAAAAATTTTGCGTTAAAAGTATGTCGATTTAAGAGAATAAACACAAAAAAATTTAATTTTCAATTAAATTTACATATAAAAGGTTAAATATTTATACAATATTTTTTTTAACGCGGCAAAATATTTTACTGTGTAGAAGATTTTATTTTTTTTTTCGCTTATGCACAGTAAAAAATTTTGTGTCATTGCGTCAAAAAACTAGTGTTAAAAATTTTTGTGTTAAATATTAACCACTTTTATGTGTAAATTTAACACTTATTCTGTTAAAACAACACAAAAAAGTGTTAAATATTTAATATAAAAATTTTTAACACAAAATTTTTTACTCTGTGAATGTAAAAAAAATATAAAATATAGCTATTGAAAACGGACTAAAACTCTAAAACTAGTAAGTCAAGATTTCTTTTTAAATTTAAAAGTTTTTTTTCATAAACGAACAAATAAATATACAAAATAAACGAAAACATATGAGAAAATTTTAAAAAATGTCCATATACGTTTTCGCCAAAAAAAAAAAGTAAATTAAATACTTTACTTATAATTAGGATATAAATTTTTGATATCTTTGCTTATATATTTTCATTTACATTTTTTCCCATGGGGGTAAAATTTGATAAATAATTCTTTTCTATGACTGAAATTCGTAAAATCTTATTTATGTTTAATTTTAAAGCAACGTTCATTCAGCTCAAATTTAATAACCTGCCTAAAAAAGACGCTCTGAATGGTGATAAGTATATTTACCAACAATGACCCCATTTTCTGTAAACGAAATTTAGTTCTCTGAAATTTAAAAACTAACTCCAGTTGGAACAGAGACGTGTTTTTTGTATCTTAAATTGGGTTAAACGAATAGAATAGTTACTGGGGAGCGGAAAGTGAAAGAGGTGGGTGGTCAATCGGTTGCCGGGCTGTTATCGCGGACATTAGCTTTCAGCAAGGCTCCCAGTTCCTAGGATATAAAAGTGCTCCGAGGCAGCCATTACCCGGACATTGTCCGAGGTCTCTTTCCAGATTCGAGTCTGAGAATTTTCCGAAATCCTTTACTAATACAGGACATGTCTGCCTTGAGCCTCAGCCCTTTGGCTTTATCTCGTCTTATCAGGAATTCCCAGTCCGATTCCCCTTTCGACACCTTCAGAGGCTGAATTTTTCCCTTTGGGCGCCAATTAGTCGAGATTGTCACCGAAGCTCCAAATTAAAGGCCGAAATAAATCGTAAAACAGTTTGCCGATAAAGCAACATCGGCAATCAGATTGCGGTTATTTAAGGGCAATAGGAGGTAAATTATCGAGTGGAAGAGGAGGAAATTTAAGCTCACTGTACTGTACAAAGTGAGCCATATTATAATTCACGGTGAATAACTGCTGGTTGAAAAAATAAGGGCGAAGATTGGTGTACGGAGGAAAGAAAATAGTTATATTTAACATTCTATACAGTAAATAGTCCCATTTTTTATAAAGTAGTAAATGATACTATGGAAAATAAGATTTATTACTATTTATATGGTAATAGTCGCTCGATTACACCATAATTAATTTTTATATTTACAATAATTTGTTAATATATGGCCAAATCAGGCTTATAAAAATAAAAATATAATATATTATAATTTCTTTCTTTTTTAAGTCATTATTAAAAAAATACTGGTTCAATATTTAACAGGCGAGACCATCTTTTTTCTCGCTTTGCTCTCACGGAGCTCAACGGAACTATCTCTGTCGCACTTCCAACAGCAGAGCAATTGCAGTTTCGATTGGTTTCACGAAACGAATGAAATTTTTGAAAAAAATGCTTTGTGGTGAAATAGTTTATTAAATTATCTATTATCTCTAAAAACGTTTTTTCAAAATTTCCATTCGTTTCGCTAAGCCGATTGAAACTGCAATCACTGGTCTCGGCTGTTAATAAAACTACCAAAAAAATATTAGATCAACTTCTGAGGAAGGCAAAAAAAAAAGTTTTTATTTTATAACTTAATTTATTAAACTCAACTCTCTTGTAGGGAGACTAATTAGCGATCATGCGCCACCTGTTGGAATTCTTTAACACTAATTTAAAAAAAAAATTTATATATAGGCATATCAAATCTTATATGAACATGTATGGCCAATTTTTGTACTAATGATCATAAATCGTCATGAGAAATTTTTAACTTCCCGCTAAGAAAATCGAAGATTTTCAAAAATCGGGAAGTTATTGTTTTCACCCCGTTTTACGAAAATCGAGTTTTCATCGAATCTCGACGTTTCGAGGTCCTAGGAAGCTTCCCTGACTATTCCCGCGATAGTGTCTGTATGTCTGTGTGTGTGTGTGTGTGTGTGTGTGTGTGTGTGTGTGTGTGTGTGTGTGTGTGTGTGTGTGTGTGTGTGTGTGTGTGTGTGTGTGTGGATGTAAACCTCTCATAACTTTTGAACGGCTTGACCGATTTGATCGCGGTTGATGCCATTCGAAAGAGCTTGACTGAACTTAGATCTTTAATTTACTTTGAAATGATTCAGACCAGTATATTTTGAGAAATCGCAAAAAAACTACAAAAAAAAATTTTTTCAAATGGGGTTTTTTTGGAATAACTTTAAAACGGCTTTACCGATCAAATCCAAAAACTAATCAGCTCTTAACATTAAAAAACCACGCCGATCGCCGCCAGTCTGGTCAAAATCGGTTGATTCGTTTATGAGTTATCGTTGACGAAAGAAAACCGAAAGAAGTGTTTTTTCGGAATTACTCCGAAATTTTTCATTCTTTTAATTTAAACTTGAAGATTCTTCATGAAGCTTAAAAAACTGCGTTGAATGCCACCAATCAGTTCATTCATTCAAAAGTTATTGCGATTTGAAAATTCAAAAAATAGTGTTTTATCAAACTTCTATCAAACTTTTGAGCTCGAAGAGCTCAAAAGCATACAGAAGCTATTTTTTTTATCTCGGAGAGCTCAAAATAATACACAAATTGTATTTATGAGCTCGAAGAGCTCAAAAACGTCATAAGTGCAATTTCAAGCGTTTAGGTATAGAATTGGCGGGAAGTTGCAGGGATGGCCTTTCGGGTCAACCGTTTTCCCAATTTTTTTTTTTTTTTTTTTAAGATATTAGAAACAAAGCTATGGAAAATGCTTCTTAGTTTCATGTTACATATATTAAATTAATATAAATAAATAACTTACAAAATTACCAATAAATATTTGTAATAAAAAATTTTGATTATTAAAAGTGATACCAGTATAAAATTAAAAAATTAAATTTTAATAATATATTTTATAAATTGCAATAAAAAACATGATTTGATAGTGTGTGTTTAAAAACTGACATTACATTTTTTAATGTAATGTATTTTTTATTGCGGTAATTTACTAAAAATTCTTCATTTCATTTAATTTGTTTCAATTTCCTAATAAAGCTTATTATTTTTCAAGCTTGTAATGATTACCATTCTTCATTGCATAGGTAATATAATTATTCTCTTCTCTTCTCATTGGAGTTTGAAGCTTTGTGCACCAGAATCAGGCAATTACTCGGGGTGAAATTACCTTCCTATGAGATAGAATCCTCACCCCTTCCCTGCGTATAAAAATAACAACTAGCAAATAGATAAAAAGAGGACTGAAATATTGGCAAGCGGTATCTCAACAAATTAGCCCGATGAAATGCAGATGAGAGGTAGGAAGGCTGGAAAATGCAGACCGGAATTGAGATCGGGGGTGAGTGCTGGAAGAGTGAGAGTTTCTGAGTTCGGAGGGTGAAGAAGAAGGAGGAGGAGGCAAAAAGAAGGAGCAGTAGTCGAAGTAAAGTCGTTGAGAGCCATCGGGTTGGAAATAACCGACAAAGTGCCTTCCACGCGGCGCTACTAATCTTATGCAATTACTTGACAATTCACTTTACCAACTGGCACTCACTGCCAATATATATAGAACAATCTTGAGAATTGAGTTAACTCCTCGGGATGTTTTATAAAAGGAGTATTTTAAAGGAGCTGGAATGAAAATAATAAAAAAGGTCTTCAAGAGGAGCCACCACAAGGAAGATAACCTTCACTTTCATGTCCAATTTCGGGTAAACTGATCTGATGAATCTGATCTACTTGCGCTTTAATGCCGAGTAATCATTGTCATTGGGATGTTCAGTAGTAAATTTGGTAATTTTTTGAGAGTGATTTTTCTAGGTATGTGTGTTGTGTTCGAGCTGAGTTTCGCCCGCCCTAAGCAATCTCCGTTATTGAAAGTCGGAAGAAAGAGTCGCGAGTGAAAGAGGCGGATGAAAAGTCGAGAGATCCTAAACAATATGGGTCTCTGGAGATTCCAAGCGCCATTTCATTAACAAGTGTTGTTCTTAACTCGCGATCCGCCGTCGCTCGGTCTCTTTGTCTGATTTTGTTAGTAAATTTATGGAGTAAGGCTGAAAAAAAACTAGTAGATACGAGAGAAATATTGATAATTGAAAAATAAAATTGTTTTGAAGAAAAGGAATTGTTTTGATTTTAAAATTTGTTGGCTTGGAAAGCGTTTTATTAGTGAATAGAAATTTGAAATTTATACGGTAAAAAGTAAACTGTACACTGATAGGATTTATTTGTATTAAAAAATATTTGTTAATAGTTAACAAATCATTTATTAGAAACAACTTTTTAGTATTAAACAAATATTTCTTAGTATTTAAAATGATTTGTTTGTATTTAATAAATCTGATATTCATTTATTAAATATTAATAAATCTTTTTAAATACTAAGAAATATTTGTTAAGGACTAAAAAGTTGTCTCTAATAAATGATTTGTTAAATATTAACAAATATTTTTAACTATAAACAAATTCTTCTATCAGTGTAATAAATAACAGTCGATTTATAATAAGTAATGATCAACTGCTAAAAATTACCATTTCAAACAGTAAAATCGTAATTTTACTATTCACTTTATAATATTTACAATTTAAACGTTACAATTTACTCTTAACATGGAAGAAAATACTATTTCAAACAGTAATATTCGCTACGTAAATGTCTAAAATGTTAAAGTATAATAATTAAGAATTCAGACTTTGGTATTTATCATTTCGTACCTAAAAAATGATTTTATGATATGTAAAAAGTATAAAATAAAGTTAGTAAATTTCTAATACTAGCAACGTCAATATTTACAAAGTAAAATGGTAAATTTTAAACGCAACGCTGAAAATCAACCTGTAATTATTGACTTGCTTGGACTGGTAAAATGTATATTTTAAAAGTATAATTTTTACTGTTTCAAATGTCAAATTCTCTCAGAGTGAGACCCCCTTGTCTTTCATCTGAGTTTCCCTTCTCCTCATAATATGGACTATATATTGAAATGGCAATTTTTACTGTTTGAAACTGTAATTTTTTAAGATGAGAGAATCGTTATTTACTATAGGGACAGCTATTAATAACTTATTTTGAATATTAAATTATAAATTGTGGGTTTTATACTTTTTACATTAATTTATGTAATGTTTAAATTTTTGTCACCCCGATGTCCGCTTTACTGTTTGAAACTATAAAAATTAACCGGAATCCGAGTGAATATTACAGTTTACTTTTTTCCGGGTAGAGATCAAGAACATATTATAAGGATTACATACAAAAACGATACTTTAAAAAATTAACAATAATTTTGTTTTCATTTGAAAATGTCAGATTCTTTGGTTTAATGTACGTTTTCTTTATTCAAAATATCAAAATAAAGGTGAACAAAAAATATTCTCCTTGAAACCATTCTTAAAAAAATTGTTTTTAAAGTTTAATGGATTATAGTTAACCAGATTATGAGCCTAGTGCTTTTTCCTCTGATCTATTTCTAACATAATTAAATAATACTAAACAATTTTCAAAATTGCATTACAGATTTAAAATTGAAAAATAACTAAATTTTTAATATTTTTCGTGTTTTATTTTTTTGATTTCGTTTGTAAATTTCTAGCATTCATTATAATTAAACATATTTAAGAAAAAGTTTAATTTTTCAAGACAATATTCTTCTTGAATTGTTTTGTTTTCAGTAAAAAAGATAGAAACATTGAAGATTTAAAGTAGGTAAATTTTTCTAAAATTTTCTTAAAAAAAAAATCGTTTGGAAGAAAATTTCCTCATTTCTCTAAACCTGCGCAGTTGTTGGAAGCTCATCACCGATAAAGCCTTTAAAAAAACAAAAATTCTGTGCTCAAAAATAAACAATGAACTAATTATTTATTTAATTATCTACAAAAAAATAAGGAGTAGAAATCGATAAAATCGAACGTTTCAGATATGAAGAGTACTTAATAGTAAAAATAAAAAAAGTCTCGTCACCCAGAACAAACCAAATACGATTTATTTGTCGTGTCAACAATTTAGCCTCGAGCGATCTCACCCCGTCAAGTGGATGTATATATAAAGTTAAAGTAAAAGGGTCCAACTTTTATCTTTATCATTTCTCTTTTCTCAGTTTTAAGTCAAATCGAAACAGAATGTAGACGTGGATTTAAAAAGGGGAGCTCAGCTCATGCATACCCGATACTCGGTGGCCTAATGAAATATCCGTGCCGGTTTAACAGAGTTATAACGCTGGTCTCCCTCCTCCCTTCCCCTTTTGCACCCGAGGCGACCCTTCTCGCTTGGCTACACGATAAAACATATTGTTGTCGAATTTGCGGAGTAGCTACTGTACATTATCCGTCCACCCGGTCTAGTCCTGATGCTTACTCTTGAAAGTTTCTTCCCCGCCCACACTCACCCCAGCCGTCATGCCTCGATGGGCAAATCCGTCTATCTAATGGAATCACAACAATGAATATTTCATATATTATACTCATAAATGTTTTGTTTTTCTCTCATCTCTTTTGAGAAATTTATTTCTCATATTTTGTGACTTTTTTGACAGAAAAAAATCCTTATATTTCTTAATTCCGGATCTAATTACAATTCTTGTGATAATTATTCACAGATACAATGCAAAAAATATTGAAAAGTACCATTAACTTTTACTATAGTAGTATTGAGATCAAAAATAACAAACGTGAAAAATTAATCAGATGATTAAATATTTTTTATTATTTTAAAATTCAAAATTACAGTAAAATAACATATTTTTATTGAAGATACTAAAAAATTACTCGGACAGTAAAAATGAATCTAAGTGTTGGTATCATTCATCGACTTTGTGGCGGCGCTGCAATCGCTCAAGACTGATCAGCTGTATAAAAAATTACACATTTTCGTGATCAGTTGTTGCTCAATTACACTTAATTCTAACAATGTTTTTATATAATTATCATTATAAAACAATTTTATGCAATTAGTTAAATATTATTTCTAAAAATGTAATTTAATGAAATTCGTTATTTTATTTTATTCATATTCGTCATTATTCTAACATATATATTCAAGTGAAATAACCATAAAAAATAAAAAGTTTGGAAAATCCAAAAGTTCACGACTCATAATGCTCATTTAATTATGAAATATTAAAAAAAAAAAAAAAAAACAAAACATTAGGCGCCCCTGGTGGAATAAATGTATATAATATGTCTAGATATATCACCATCCATGTAAATTTTACATGTATATATATAGATATACAGTCTTCTGGCTTTTTTATTTTGTTACTTGTACATGAATGACACTGAATTACCTAACCATTCGCATTCGGTGATCTACAATTCTCCTAAAGAATTAAAAAAAAAAAATTTAACTTAATTGATGCATTTTTTCGCAAGTTATAGTGTTTTCAGAGGTCCATACTTGACGGACAGGAAAATTTTTTAACCTATTTTGATGTTTTTTTTCCGTTTCCAGTACACTAAATCAATTTTTGAAAAATGTCAAATTAATCTCCATTAAATTATTTCGACAATAGTATGCAAAATATTTTGATTCCGTAAACTCACAAGACTATAATAATGAAAATAGTTGCCGAAATGAGGTGAAAAAAATTTTTCGATCGTAAAACACTCTCTGATGCTTCGCATCATGAGTCGTGCAATTAAACCAAAAAAATTAATTATTTTTTATAAAAATAAAACCTATAAAGTAATTTTTATATAAATTAATATTCTCCATTTTCTTTAATAAAATTCTTCAGCTTCATCTCCATCGATTTCGTTAAATTTTGTAGACTTTTTTTTAACTCAACCGAAGGGAAAGAGGAGGAGGCGAGTTTCAGCCCATCAGAATTACTTAGCGGGTTTGTTACGGACCGCGGTCTGCGCTACATTAACTCCATCCATCCATCCATCCCTCCCTCAATCTCTCCTTCTCGGGGGAGGACTCTTTGCTCGGTATAGTATCAGCCGCAGCTACTAGGTACTTTCTCTTAAAAAAGGAAAGATCTTAAACTGGCTGTACTCAAACTCAACTCCGACACTTTGAATATATATAACGGGTTCGTACCGCGTTGGGCGAATTTAACTGTCACTTTCAGAGGGATTATATAAGAATGATAGATTACGCATGGCTGGAGACTGGAAGCCTCGGTTGGGCTAGGCAATCAATTTTATTGTCACTGATATAAAACAGTAAATAATACAGTTACTTGGTCATTAATTAATAATAATAAATAATAATTCAATAAAAAATTGAATTAACATACTATTAAATAATAATTATTTATTACAATGGATGTGATTACAAGTCTTCGTCACTTTACATGGAGTAAAGGGTAAACGAGAGTCCTATCGTAGGCCAGGGTGATTTTGCCCGTGAATTAAAGTGCATTAACCATAACAAAAAAAAATAAACAACAAGTCCAGCAGCCGCATAGCATATTATAAATCAGCCGCGGGCCGACTGGGTGCGCATAGGATTTAAAATGTGTGTCCGAATACACTGAACTGTACGAATCCGTATATGTAGTATTATATATTATACAGAAGTAGAGGTAGAGGTAAAATAATAATATCCTACATATTTATGTTCTGCGGAGAAAAACCAGCCCGTCTATTCACCACTCACCCACACAGAGTACTCGTGTACCACGCGCCCACGTCCCACGTTCTTGCCTCCGTTTTTTGCCCAAAGTGTCTCTCGTTCGTTTCCCATTATACATACCCAATTTGAGATAAATAAAATTAACCAACCAACAACAAACAGACCGAATAAATTACTACTTATTACACTAAATTCATGTGAATCAACTTACTGAGTACTACTTGTTTTATTGTTTTCAAGGTACTACAATAAATTACTCTATAAATTACTTTTTTGTCATAATTATTGTTGCTGTTACTTTGTTTAGTTATTTACTTAATTTCATTGAGTCTTGTTACATAACAAAACTTTTTTTTTTTTAATTTCTTCATTTAAATTAAGTTTGCACGGACAGTACCCCGTGAGTCATAATAGAATCTAAATTTTTTTTTTCATTAAAATTAAAAATTTGAATACGAAAATTCATTACAATAATTAAACCGTTATCTAACATTATTATTAATTAAAATAATTTAATTAACAAAAACAATAAATAGTCAACGTTTGAGTTAAGTATTTTTTCACAAACTGTGGACCTGGCAACACTGCGCTTAACAGCTGTTTATATTTATCCCACCGTGTAGTGTTAAGTTGAAAAACATAACCCGCAAAAATACATAGGAATTATTAAAATTCAAAATTCGCGCGTTATATTCTGTGCAACGTTGCCACACTGCGCTGAATCACGTGGTTTATTTATTTTTAAATATGTCGGACTGAAATTTTAGTGAATTTCTCATCTTTTGCATTGAAATATCTTTTTTGCTCGACGGGCAGAAAGCGTCAACTTTCGGCCCGCTACGCTAAACAAAGTTGCCCCTTTCTGCCTTCGTCGAGCAAAAAAATAGTATACACTCCACGGGAAGTAAATAAGAAAGCCTCACATCACATGTTTGTTGACCTCGGCTTCGCCTCGGCCAACAATTACATGTGATCTGAGACATTTCTTACTTTACTTTCCTAGGTGTGTAATATACTATTAAAAGCCTTCGTCAGAAAATTTTCATTTTATTTTCGACGTATTCTACGAAAGTTGATTGACTGAAAAAGAAGTTTTTTGTTTTTTAATCTTCCTATGAGGTAGTTATAAATCGATATATATGCAATCCGCCAATAGTCTCTATAGGCTACATGTCAAATTTCAATTTTTTAATAATTTATTAAACGATAACCCTTTGTCAGATCTATTCCAAAAAATTAATTTAGACGTATGAAATAGTAATTCATAACATATCAAAAAATTAGCTTTTGATCTTTACAAGTGCATTAGTGTCCGAACAACCTTAAATCCTATCTCTATTTAATTAGAATTTTTAAATTTTTTCTTATACAAATTTTAAATTAAATATTTCTTTTTGTACAAATTTATTTTCATAAAAATTAAATAAAATAATTTTTTAATGGATTTTTTATTATTTTTTTGCATAAAAAAATTTTTTTAATTTAAACTGAACGCATTTTTAAAACTAAATTTTTGAATTAATTTTTTTTTTTAATTAATTATAAAAAGTAACTAAAATTTTTTTCCAATTCTTGTTCATAAAAAAAAATATTCTAATGTGGTTATTATTTAAAAAAAATTAAATTTTAAACAAAAACCTTTTTGTGTAAATAATTATAATTCAAATTACATTACAAATCGACTTCAATTTTTTTCAATAAAATTACTATCAAATAAATTTCCACCTTTGAAACGAAAAATTTCTTAACAAGTCCTGAAAAGAGTGATTAAAACGATAATTCTTCTCTAATTTCTCAACAATAAAAATAAAAATTAGTGAAAATTGAGCGGATCAAACAATAGGCCTGCAGACAAGAGTTAACTTCTCGGTAATAAAATAATTGAACCCGTACCCTAAATAAAATAAAGCAATGCTCTTTTACTGATATAATATAATATCAGATGCTTGCAATGTGTGAATGGCGGGCACCCTTTGCCTTAACACTGGGATCCTATTTTATTGAGCTCTCTCGGGTTCGTGGTATAATCTTATTAACGCCTATTTTTCTCGTTCCATTGTTATCACATTGTGGCATCGATAAATGAACCCACTGGGCACGTCTATTTATGTTAGTAACAGGCACTTGATCTGTTAATAGATACATCAAAATAAATATAAACCAACGGGCCTGGCATATTAAATTGACAATCCATACCAATTCACTTCCACAGCTAACTACAACTAACTGAAATAAAATAAACGGCTCCACTCCACTCCCATTTAATCTTTGGCATTAAAAACCAGAGCCATCAAATTTTAGATACCAGATAGGAGATAAAGATAGCGTCATAATTTCCTGGGCAGGTCGTTAAAGATTTTATAAAAATCGTAAATTCATAAAACCGAGCAATTAACGTCCTTCTGTAAATACTTTTAGCTCTTTTTATTTTTAGGTAAATATTTTTTTTCTTCCTTCGTTTTGAAATATTTTTTTAATCTCGTGACACAGAACGACCTCGCGGGTGATAATGCCCGACCCGAGATGGCGCTAGAATGAGATATTTCGGAATAATGAGCGTAGATGGGCGCGCCACCGGATAAACTGTATTTACGAGGTCTACCTCCACCTCATTTTTATTTTTATATTTATTTTTTCTTGCATTTAAATTCGAGCGAGACCAGACCCCCGGATACGAGACCTGGGAAATATTATGCATATACATTTATATAGTACATATATATTTATAATTTACATTTATATTTAATGCATGACGCTTTATGGTATTTTGGAGTATTATATTATATTATCATTTATTCATAGGTATTTTATGTCAGGTTAATTTATTTCCAATTGACAGGTTACGTAATTTTAGATTTTTAAACAGTTTTAGCAAATTTTTTATTTTTTTTTCAATAATTGTCAGGAAATATTTGATTTATTTTAAATTTCAAATCTCAGATATTTAAAAAAATTATTGTTTTCTTATGTAAAAGTTAAAATTCCAATTAATTAAAAAAATTATAAAATTGTTGCTTTGTTTCAAGACTGAAATTTTATAAATTTCTTCAAATTATAATTTTAAAAAATTATAAATTATTTTCTAAAATATTAAAATAGTAGATTTATGTGTAAAAAATGAATCAATAGACAATAAAAAAAAATGTCATCTTAATTTTTTGATTTTTCAATTATTGTGTTTTTTAATTAAGCAGGTGAAAATTTTTTATAAAATTTTAACAATCGTTTTTTAATAAAAAATTTCAATTTTTTCTTCCGTGAAATTATAAAAAAGTTTGAAATAATTGAAAACCTTCATTAACGACAATTTAATTGACCAATATTTTTACAAATTCTATTCATTAATATTTAATTGTTGCCATAGTAATCGATGCTATAGTATCCGTTGCTATGGTAACCGTTGCCAAAGTAGTTACCATAACAACGAAAAGCGACAACAATGAAAACGTCACATCAACTTTTTAATAAAGGATTTTTTTCCTGAATTTTAATGCAGTTATCTTGTATGTAAACGCCTAATGATAAGATTGTTTATTTATTTTTAAAACCAGCTTTTCTTGAAAGGGGAGCAAGTAAATAAATAGCGCGTCAGTTTTATTTATACCGCGTTGATGGGAGTTTTGTAACAGTGAGAAGTAGATGTCAGAGAGTAACTTCTGTTTAAACTACTGGCGAGTTTATTTCTCCAATATATGTTACTCGGCTTAAAAGCGTCTTTAAATACTTTTAGTCGTTCAAACATTTTATTCGTTGGTTCGAATTACTTTTGCGACCTACTATTTTAAGTATCGATGTTAGATTTAATACCAACTTAAACTTTATTTTTTTACATTCTTCAACTCAATTAATTTTTAAAGTTAATAATTATAATTACACGAAAATATATGTTATTTGATAAAAAAATATCTAATTAATGTAATTTAGGATTCTAAAAAAAAAGCAAAATTCAAATAAAGAAGCTGATTATTTACCAGGACAAAAGGTTGACGTTGTCACGGAAGACTCACTGGCATATTAATAATACGTACCAATCGAAATGGAATAGTCGAAAAAACGCCCACGATTTACCCGCGTATGGTTCTGACCTTGACAGATGTACCTACGCCCTATTCTCTGCTCGGTTCCATGCAGCTTTATTTTATTTTATTTTATATATATATATATATATATATATATATATATATATATATATATATATGTATATTTTTTTTTACTAAAAATCGCAAGGACTTGTTTGCAGTAAAATCGGCTAATTGGGTGCTGATAAATTATCCTTGCCGATGGAGTGTCGAACGATGTAACTAATTCGACATAACAGCAAAGTTATAAGCAAAGTTCGGGGTGCATGGTCAGTGAGCCGCAAAATAATCGCTTACACCGCAAAATCACTGGGTGCGGTTAATAAGGATATCGCTCGAGGGGTTGCTGAGAGATATGTGAGTCAGGAACAACCACGTCTATAGGTAATCCAGACATCCGATCCAAACCAAATTAAATTAGCTTAATAAACCTATTCATCCTATATCCAGGTTCCTATCTCATAAATATCTTCATTACATCTTCTGCTAATTATCAATTATTTTTGACGTACATTGAAAAATCAATTTTTTATGTTTGAAATTTTTGGGTAGAGTTACATGTCGATGGTCTAATTAGCAATTTGTCTAACTACATATTTTTTTAGAGGGTAATTTTTTAACATTTTGATGTAGCCATAATCGAATTATAAATTATTTGAATGATTCAAACCTGAATATTATATCGCTATTAGATAATAATTATATATAATGGTTTTTTAAAGTGATAATAAATTTTTAACTAATTTTTTTTTTTCGTACAAATAGAATATTCTCTAAAATGGAGTTAGACAATTTGCTAATTAGAACGTCGATATGGGTAAAATAATAAATGCAATTTCATAATTTAATTTTTTTTATTTTATTCCAATATACAAAATAATAATAATAATATTGAATTATTTATTTATTAAGTCTCATAGATTTTTAGAAGCCGTAAAAAAAATTAAAAAAAAAAAGATTTTTTTTTTAATATTCATACATTTGAATTTTTACACAGTTTATAAAAAGTGGTTTTACATAAATTTACAAAATTTTTATTAATTTATTTGGGAGAAACAAATATTTTGTACCCATCAATAATATTTGTTATAGTTTAATAAATGATTTCTTTATATGAACAAAGCCTCATTACATGGAAATAAATATTTAGTTCTACCAAATAATATTTAAGAACAGGTACTAAATATTGTCGGTAGATGGCTATATTTTAATTCCAATGTTTATGTGATGCTTAACCTATTCACTAACTTAGATTATTTTATTCAGCTCGATTTTGAGAGATTTATTAAACCTTTAAAAACACACATACTCCCAATAAATGTCTTCTATTTATGTATTTTCTCAGTGGAGTTTAGTTTACATTTTTTAATTTGTCTATTATTGAAATGTTTAAAACTTGTTTAATTTTAAATTTTATAAATGCCTCAAACAAAAAAATATAATTTAATGATATTCTTTTCTTTATAATACCTTATATTTTTATTTAAAATTATTTATTTTTATTATTTTTATTTATTTTAAGTTAAAAAGTTAGGTTTCACGCTAAAATTAGCTAAAAAATTAATTTCTTTGATACCAATAAACGATTTATTGATTTCCAATAAATCATTTGTTAAATACTACTAAATATTTATTTGGTGGAACTAAATGGGCTTTAATAAACGATTTAGTGCCTATTACTCAATATTTGGTAATGAAAGGTTTATTACTAAATCATTTAGTATCTGTTACAAAATCTTATTAAATAGAACTAAATCTTTCTATCAGTGTAATAATAATAATCCATGATATCAAAATTAGCCATATCAAAAAATTGTTTCAGGGATAATTGATAAAACTTAAGTACTATACATTATAAATTAAAAGCATACTACTGTAATGAATGTATTAAATTACTAAAAAATTTTCAGTAGATAATTCCGTAAAAGCCAGACGAGAAAAGAGGAAGAAGTGTTACATGTATATCTTTTTCCATCACATAGAGACAAAGTGAGTTCTTTCATCCCCTTGTGAAGTTTTTTACGCCATGCAAGGTCTAAAATTCACGACTACTTTTATTTGCAAGGGTGTGTGTGTTAGGTATAAGTGATACACAAACGCAGCAGCGAGTACTTGTGAGTTTGCTGACGCGTATACGGCACCTTTACGCGACACTTTGTACTACTTTAGAAATATGATAGAGTGTAACAAAGTGTACAGTCAACGCTCTCTGTATTTGACTCGCCCGTACAGGACCATTCTCTGTAATTGCCCGAGTCGAAATTCGAGTTCCGTTTTAACCGTAATTTTTTCCCATCTCAATTTTACGGTCAAAACAGACTTGGCGCTGTATTGATAGCTCATTTAAACTGAGCCTGGTTTCACCGTAACTAGTGGAGTTTTGTCCCATTCTACCACGATTACGGTCAAACCAGGCTTGAAATAATGATAATAATAATAATAAATAATAATAAATTAAATTTTAAAATTCTTAGGGGTCCGGGTTCAAATCAATTGAAATCCCATTTATTTATTTTTTTTGTTTTAATCACTGCAATAATAATTATTATTATAATTAATAATTATTATTGTTATAAGAAATAAGTAATAGTAATTAATAATAATTGTCATTAACATAAAATTTGTAATTAACAATTATTACAATTACTACTATCAAAATCGTTTATGAGCACAAAAAATATATAAAATTAATTTTGTAATAAAAAACAAAAATGGATGATTTCCCCAAATTTGAGTCTTTTTTACGAACAGGGGTTATTTATTGTCCAGTATATACATATTAAGGAGTAAGGAAATAGGAGGAAAGGATTACTTATGGTAACTTAACCTAATACGCTTCGTAAATAAAGAAATAAATAAAAGTCGCTTTGCCCTAACCGAGAACCGAACTTGGAACCTATCGCTCGTCAAGACTTACGCGCTACCCGCATCGCTACACTGCCGATTGGTAAAAGGCGAATCTCAGTAGTCTCATAAACTTTTTAAATGACGCGTCTTGAAATGACTAAGTTCTGAGTGGAATCTGAAAAAGAACTTAGAAATTAAATTAAATTAAATTAAATTAAAAAAGAACAGAGAAATTAAATGAATAGTAATAATTATATTTATAGACATTCAAAATTGAAATTTAGTTACCCATTCTCAATTATTAATCTTATACTTCTATTTTCAATTGTAAGATTCGGTAATTGCTTATTTTCACGGGGTGAAATCAACATGATTAGATTATTTTCTACTTAATAGATATTTTTTTTTTTAGAATAAATCTAAAATAGAAAAATTTTTCAAAATTTTTTCAAAAATGTTAATTTTGGGATAAGAAAAATTATGAAACATTTCAATTTTTAACTAAAACAAATTATGAAAAATTTCAAATTTTGGATTAAAAAAGTTTAGCAAAATATCGAAAATCGATAATTAAAAAATTTTTTCTACTTGTAAAATATTTTTTTATCAGAGTAAATCTAAAATAGAAAAATTTTTTAATTTTTGAAAAATTTCAATTTTAGAGTAAAAAATATGAAAAACGTCAGTTGTTGGATTAAAAAACTATGAAAAATATCAAAAATTAATTACTTTTAAAAAATGTGAAATTAAACAATTACCTGCGATTCTTATATATTTTAAAACTTTTTCAGTGAAAATATGTGAACTAAGCTGAATTTAGAAAGAATAATATTTTTTTCCAAAATTCAAATTTTGAAAGAAAAACCCTTCTCTGAGATTATTATTGTTGTTATTATTATTATTATTAAATTTTTAATTTTTAAATGTCAACTTTTCATGTTTTTTATTAACCCTTCGTAGGTCGCATAATGAGCGCGGCGCCGCCTTTTCGGCATTTTTTTTTTTTTCTCGAAATTGAGTTCATTGATAATTTTGAAAAAAATTAAGTGCATTCTTTTAACCTTTCTAAAAATTGTGACGTTATCAAAAAGCATAAAAATATTTACGAAGTAACTTAAAAAATCAATTTTCGGAACCGGGCGGCGCTATGCCGCCCGGTGCGAGTGAGCCTCCGGGAGATTTTCTAACTGCGCTGTTGCCAAATGTCGTTACCGCCACTATTTCAATCTGTTTTACCGCATGTGAGGTACAAAAATAAAGTAATGTTTGAGGTTAATTTTACTGTTTACATTATAACTTGTGATTTGTTCAAAATACTGTAATAATTACACTCATATTAAATATTATTTATATAAAAATAGTAATAATAATACAATTGTTAAATAAATTATTTTATAATACATCATACTAAAATTAACAGATGTCTGGCTTTATATATTACTAATTATTTAAATAATGAAAAACAAAAAATTTCAGGTGAACGAATTAAAAAAAAATAACAATGGATGCCAATTTTTCAAATTATTTTTTGATTGAATTTAATTCTAATTATGATAGATAGATAGATAGATAAAAATTTATTTGGCTCTGGAACCTAAGCTCCCTCAAAGCCATCAATATTTAAATTACATTGGTTTACATAGGTTACAAGATTACTTAACTAATTAAAGGTTTGCAATTAGATTTAATTTCAAATATTATAAAATCGAAATAGATTATTTAATACAAACAAATAACTTAATTTAAAGTCATAATAATTCTACAAGAAAAATATTTAAATAAGATCCAAAATAAAGATTGCAATTGTTAATTGTCATGTTCAAAAGTGATTGAAGCAAGCATTTTAAATTCAACCAAATTATCTACAGCCACAGTCTCAGCTGGCACTGCATTCCAGATACGTATGCCATGAATTAAGAATGAATTATCATACATGACACAATTAGCCTGCGGTATACGAAGATAGTCTTGTCGGACATCACCTCTACGCAGTGCTACAGGCAAAAAGTCTAGTTTTGAGCCGAATAGCTGCCGATAATTTAGTCGAATTTCCTTATAAAACAGACAAGCAATGAAATAATCTCTTCTCGCTGCAAGCTTTAGCCAACCTAACTTTTTGAAATATGGAGTAACATGTTCATATTTTTGGTACTTTATAGATAAATCTAACACATGAATTCAATTTACGCTGCATCTTTAATAATAATTTGTTTGACATATTCGTATACGCCGCACAACAATAATCAAAGAGAGGAATTATTAAAGTAGATACTAGCTTAATACGTAAACTTTCACTAAATATTTCATTGTTTATTTTTAGTTGTGCTAGAATACTCATAGCGCGATTGCACACATTTGTTACTTGATTCTCCCATGAGAGAGTACTATCTATAGTCACCCCAAGGTATTTTACAATGCTACTATAAGGAATAGCACACCCCTCTACAAAGATTGTGTCGGCTAGTCTTAATGATAATTAATTTAGCGGATATTTGATAATTTTAAGAATTTTTGTAGCAAATAAATTATGACAAAAATAATTATAAAAAAATTGACATTCAGACGTTTTAAAAAATTAAAGATGCAATTTGTTAAAAATAATTTTTTGAAAAATTTGTTTGTTAAAAAAATTAAAAATTTTTAAGTGACAGCTAGATTTAATGTCATATTATAATTTTATAATCTGGTCTTAGATGTTAAATTTAATCACATGTGATAAAAATAAAAAAAAAATTTTGTTATTCAATTAAATTTATGATAAAATATAAAAGTAAAATTATATTTAATCATAAAACATTGAAAAAATACTTTATCTCACAAGGAAATAGTATTAGTTTACATTTGGCAACAGCGCGTACATTTTAACACGGCGGCGGAGCGCTCACCATGCGACCGACTTAGTTCGGAAAAGACACGCTACCTACGAAGGGTTAATTTAAATTTTCGCGCCTAAGAACTACAAGATGGCAAGAGAAATAATAATAATCAACAAGATGACAAATATAGTAATAATATTTATAATGATAATATTATACTCCTGGAAATTTTTACGGTCAAAACAGACCTGCGTACGCCTGTTTTAACCGTACTTATTCTCCGATACCATCTTGTACGGTCAAAATAGACTCGATTTTTAGCGGCATATTAGACTTCAAAGAGTTGGGACATTTTTACGGTCAAAACGGGACTCGAATTTTGACTCGGGTGACTCGTCCTTGTCCATAAGAGCTGTGTAAAATCGTCAAATACAGAGGAAGAATGTGGTCAAATACAGAGAGCGGTCAAATACAGAGAGGTCCAATACAGAGAGCGTCGACTGTATGTGTAAAAGTAAAAAGTAAGGTGTGTAAGAGAAGTTCGAGGAACCTCGTTAAGGAGGATAAAAGCCTAAAGCAACGTCCGGACGAGGGCCGCATCCGTATTAGTATATTTTATATTTCTGTGCTTAGTGATATCAAAGCTTCCCTCTTTCTGTGTGATGTGTGCTGTGTGTAGTGTAGGGAGTCCTTTAGTCGCGGGTGCTGGGGAGCTTTTTTGACCAACGAGCCGCGAGGCTGAAGTCGAAAGACTCGTAAGGAATGCACGAGTAACCCCTTTTACTCTAATTTGGGCCTCTTTTCTTACGGCAATTTACTTATTTACCAATCAGCAATTAAAATAACCCCTCTGGGTGGCATTCCTATTTCCGTTCCCTTCGTTCCTTGTTGCTTGCACTCCTTACACTCACGCCCTCCTTTAGTTCGTTTCACTAAGAGGACAAGTGCCGAGTGTGAGTGGAGGCTGAGGTTGATGTTTTCTTTATGCCGACTCCATCGGGGACTCTCGTCTCCGACGCTTTCGATTCGCTGGAGGCTAGAGGCATGTCATCTCTGTAGGCAAGCGCGATCTGCGATCTCTGATGTGTGATGTGCTCACGTACGCGAGTGGCTCTAATTAATTAACACCTAGCTAACCTGGGGAAGGTCCCGTGTACACCACCGATCCTATTCACTCTAATTAGTGGCTCGACGTAATTAGTGTTTGACACTGCGCCTGCTGCTATTAATTGCCGATCGATTTGTTCATCATCTGATTTTATCATCCGTTATATTCTCATCTTTTCATTATTATTATAATTATTTTTTTAAATCATTTTTTAAAAAATCAATGTTAGCATTTTTTCGAGTTATTTATATGGATGATTCTCTATAAGGACGTCTTAAATCTGTACAAAATTGTCTAACCAAATTATTTTTGATTTTATTAAAAAAAAAAAATTAACAAGGGCTACAAAACTATCAGCTTAATCATAATAAATAAACAGCCGATTTAATTTTTGTTTTCAATATTTGTGTATCTTTTGCCATTTAACATGACAGGAGACTGTTTGCCAGGGGACTGTTTTTTTTTATTAAATTGAGAAAAATCAAGCAAACTATTTCAATGCATTCAACTTTTCAAGTTCTCAATGAATGTTTACATTAATTAGAATAATATTAAGACTTATGGATCCAATTTTATAAATAAAATATAAATAAAAATAGCTGCCAGGGGACTGAGTTTTGAAGTGGCCCAGACACATATTTCCAGCACAAACGGTGCTTTGACACTAAATAAAATGGCGATAAAGCGCTAACAGCCTTATGGTTATCAACTCAAGGCTAGTTAGGTCCTTATAAACTTTACAAAAGGTAAAATAACACGCTGGATTTTTTTTTTTTTTACTTTGAACTTCTGGCAGGGGACTGATCTTAAAATGCCTGGGACAAACTTTGGTTTA
Source organism: Cotesia glomerata (assembly GCF_020080835.1). NCBI lineage: Eukaryota > Metazoa > Arthropoda > Insecta > Hymenoptera > Braconidae > Cotesia > Cotesia glomerata. The sequence continues at coordinate 3,821,408 of NC_058160.1, read as the reverse complement.
ATGAATTTAATGAAACAAATTAATTTTCGGTACTTTTTATTGAAGAAGATTGTTAGTTAACTAATTAAGTTTATAAACATTATGGACCATTTTATATAGTATGGACGAATAACTGAAAATTTAATCTTAAAGTTTTAATTTTGGGAATGGGACAGCCTAGGGGACTGTTATTTCGGTGGTTTACGAATTTATAGCAAAAAAACCAAAATTTATTTCATTTTAGTTTTCAATGCTCCAAATAGAAATATTTTTTTACTTTCGTAATAAATTTTTTTTAGTAACAAAATAACAATTTTTCTAATAAAATAATGCCTGGGACAGCAAAAAACATCCTTACAGAGAATCACCCATGTCTTTCTAGACTATTGGATCAACAAGACTAAATTTTTTTTAAGTCTAATTTAAGTTTAACATAATAAACAAGTTCACTTCGATTTCAAAAAGAAACTTAAAATTTTATTAGACCGAGCACCTTTCCTTTATAATTTAACAAAAAGTCTGGTAATAATAATAAAAGTGAGTAAAGTAAACACTTGTAGATTTGGCGCACGTTGCCAACGAATGGGTAAATAATTGGTGAGTTTCGTGAATCAGATTGGTGGCTCTCGACCCTCTCCCATCCCCTTTGCTCCACTCACCCTCTATTGCCTCGTCTTCTAGTTATTCGGCAATCGCTGAAACTCTGAGCACACAGACACACATGCATTAGATAGACATATACATCAACATCACAGCAGCAGTACATGAGTGAATGTTGGATGATTGGCGCCTGCCGCGTCGCAAAACGAGACTCAAACGGAATTCCTGATTTTGATTCTCTCTGTCTCTTTTCAAGCTATCATTATTATTTAGAGGCACATATATCTCGATATTTTTGATGATAATGACGAGCCGATGATGCTAGAAAATTCTCACCCCGATGAATAAAATCAAGAATAATAAAAATAAGGAATGAAAAAAAAAAAGAAAGGAATAAAAAGTTTTAAACCCGAGAGTGATATCCCCCTTTATTTTCTATTCACCATTTTGCGTAGAAGAGGGATGACAAGGGGGTCAATAATGGTTACGATAACACCGAGATTTTCTACTATCAATAACTGGGGAATAATTTAAACTAAGCTTGAGACATGACTCCCCGTGGAGACTTTTAGGAGCCCATTTACACTCTAAAACTTTCGCCACCTACCTTCACCAGATTAATGATAAGATCCCACTATTTGATTAAAAACATCAAACCATACATAGTTTTTTTAAATTTAAAGCGTCGGGTATTTTTTTACACCACACTTTAGGGTCTAGGAGCAATACCATTGATGTAATTTTCTGATATGATCATATATGTTTTCATATGACCATATATGGTTTCATATACCTTGATGTGACCATATCTGACTTCATATGTCCTGATATGACTTAATATACCCATACTAGGCCTGATATGATCACATATCGATGGTTTTCTGACGCAACCTCGTATCTCAAAAATTACGATTTTGAAGACGAGATGAAAAATAGCTTATAAAAAATTAATATTCATCTAAAAACAATATTTATCAATTGTATTTTCTAAAAATACTATCGTACACAGTAAAAAATTTCGCGTCATTGCGTCAAAAAATTTTGTTTTAAAAGTTTTTATGTTAAATATTTAACACAAAAATTTTTAACACTAAGATTTTTGACGCAATGACGCAAAATTTTTTACTGTGTACTTATTATTAATCTGGTTAATATTTTTTTTCAGTAACGCATTTATAATTAATTATTTTTTCAGTTGAACATTTCATCTTCACAAATCGAGATACGTGATTGTGTTAGAAAACCCTCGATATTTCCGTTCTATTTTTTTTCTACTTAAGTTAGTGTTGAAAAATTCCGACAGATCACGCATGATCGCTGGATCGTCTCCCTACAGGAGATTTAAGTTTGAGATATAAAGTTATAAAACGAAAATAATTTTTGTTACTATTCGAAGGAGTTTATCTGACAATAATTTTTAATTTCATTAATTACTCAACTATTATGTGATTAATAAAAAATTTTTTAATATCAATATGAAGGGCTCAAACTTTCACAATATTTTTTTTTTCGTCATCCAAATAACACTTTTGATATATCTTTGAAAATAAAAATAGTCAATTTTTTCGCCTAGTCTAATGATCATATCAGAAAATTTTTTTACGAGTACTAAAAAAAATCTGAAGACTAATGTTTTGAAAATTGTATTTCCTTGCTCTAAACACTCTAAGAATTAATATTGTATTGCACCCTTCCAATAAAGAACTCATTGTTTTAACTAAGGGCTCCGCGCTGACGATACCCAACAGGGTCCCACGGTCCAGTCGGCGGGGGGCCGGCTGGGAATAAATAAAAACACACATGCGACATATGACATGTCTACTCTCTCACATGTCATTGCTCACACGAACTCACACCAACATTCAAAATCGGAACTCACACTCACATGAGGTATAAATATAAATCATTAGCAGAAGCGATTAGTCGTTGCTCGTTGGGCAGGGAATAAGGGAATAAGGACGATTATTGTCGGCACGAGCCTCGAAGCCTGATTGGAGCTACTCCTTTTTGACCCGTCTGCCCAGTTTCAGTCATACATAGCTACTTTATTCCTACTTTCAAAAGCTGCTTTCATGTAAAGCTGCATCAGTAAAGGGCTTCATTGTCAGTTTGCTCGATTGACTCAGTCATAACTCATAACTTATAAATTTAAAAACTAGAATCTTGTCAATTTATGTTTGGATTTTCATACCGAAGTAATTAATACACGGAGAGAATTAAATTATATAATATACAATACCAAATTTTTAGTGTTAATCATTCAAGATAGAAGTAAAATTTTGTAGTATTGAAACAATTAGTTATATAATTTTTTAATTAGAATTAATAATCATTTAATAGAAGTTTATATAAAAAAGTATCGTAATATTTTTAATTTTAATTGTAGCAGTTGTTATTGAGGATGGTAACGGTTACTATCGAGGATAATGATTTTTTATATGAAATTTTTCTTAGCTTAAATGATAACTATTATAGTTTGTGATGGTAACTGTTATCATCTCTCAATTATTCATATTATAAATATCTTTTTAAAGATTGTAAAGTTTTTTAGAATAATAGAAAATTGTAAATTTAAAGTTAATTCCGATAAAAAATATTAATATTTGATAATAACGTTTATAATATTGATGATGTTTATAAATATTTTCAAAAATAAAATTTCACAGCTGTTATTAATGTAAAGAATTGAAAATTAAATTAGAGGGTTGGTCGATGCTTTAATAGACATTGTTTTAAAAATAATCTAAGTAGTATCAATTCCTATCAAGTTAAATTTAAAAAAAATTTACAATAACTAGATTATTATTATTACTATTCAATTCTCCCCGTATAGTTTTGATCCAAAAATTGGATTTGGATTTGGATTTTTGTCTCGATTTTTTTGATAAACGATGTGATCACAATTCCTCGTTAGCTTTTGGCAGATACGGGTGAAAAAACGACCCCAAACCTGTTTTGAAGTTATTGTTAACAAGAGAAGGTGAGCACTTGGATTCGAATGAAGGATGAATTCTGCTCTTTGGAGGAATAAAGGGGAAGATAAATCGTTAGTTGAGATTTATAAAATAAACGGCAGGGCATTTCCGGTGCAAATGCGGGCGGAGAGTGGATTAGGTACTCGCTGGATCAAAAATAATTATGTATGTATTTATATAGATATATGAGTGAGATATATAAGTTGCAGTCTTACTATCGGGGTGAAATTATCCATCCCGGATGGATGTACATGAGGATGGCTCTCCCCAGTATATAATATAAGTTATAAGCATCCCACAGCGGTTGAGAGGCATTACAGACGAATAACGTGTGGCCGCCCTTGAGCGACGTTTGGCCTACGTGGATTTCAATATGCTACTTTACCCTTCAGGCATATGCCACCTTCTGAAACCCCGTCTAATCCGATTTATTTAGATATTCCTTCATAGTCCAATTGATTCGAGTTTAGTTCGGTGCTCAGCCCTCCCCCTCACCCCCAACCTTCTTTCCTATCTCGATTCTGTTGTTGAAATATCGATGGAAGGGCATTAGTGATTGATCCTGGTTTAGCTAAAATTAACGAGCTGCTCAATCAAAAAGGTTAGTTTTTAATCCTGCTATTGTGGTTTAAGGTAGTCAGTTAAGCCTTTGATTTTTCGTAATCTAACCAGGGGTTATTAAGACTTTTGGTTAGATTTTAAAGATTTTATCATTCCAAAAAAGTATTGTCTTTGAAATTTCACTTTTGCTTCAAGGAACTTGAAAGAATTTTCTTTTTAAATAAATAAATTAAAATTTGTGAATGAGATGAAAAACTCTTGGACCAATAAAATTATTTTTGGGAGAGTGAGAGTTTGATCGTCTGGAATTAAAATAACAAATTTTGAATTAAGTAGAATTAAGTCAAAAGAAAAATCGGTTTAAAAATTTTTCTCTTTGATTCAAGATAGTCAAATAATTTTCTTAGTTCAAGAATTTTTCTCTTGAACACTGATAGAAGGATTTAGTACGGAGTACTAAATTGATTTAGTAACAAAATTTTTATTCATTTATTTGGGAGAAACAAATATTTTGTACTCATCAATAATATTTGTTACAGTTTAATAAATGATTTCTTTATATGAACAAAGCCTTATTACATGGAAATAAATATTTAGTTCCACCAAATAATATTTAAGAACAGGTACTAGTATTGTCGATAGATGGCTATGCTTTAATTCCAATGTTTATGTGATACATAACCTATTCACTAATTTAGATTATTTTATTCAGCTCGATTTTGAGAGATTTATTAAACCTTTAAAAACACACATACTCCCAATAATTGTCTTCTATTTATGTCTTTTCTCAGTGGACGAGTTTCCATTTTTTAATTTGTCTATTATTGATATGTTTAAAACTTGTTTAATTTTAAATTTTATAAATGCCTCAAACAAAAAAATATAATTTAATGAGATTCTTTTCTTTATAATGCCTTATATTTTTACTTAAAATTATTTATTCTAATTATTTTTATTTATTTTAAGTTAAAAAGTTAGGTTACACGCTAAAATTAGCTAAAAAATTAATTTCTTTCTTACCAATAAACAATTTATTGAGTACCAATAAATCATTTGTTAAATACTACTAAATATTTATTTGGTGGAACTAAATGGGCTTTAATAAGCAATTTCGTACCTATTACTAAATATTTGGTAATGAAAGGTTTGTTACTAAATCATTTAGTATTTGTTACTAAATCTTATTAAATAGAACTAAATTCTTCTATCAGTGAATCAAATTAATTTCATTTCAGTGTAATGTCTTACAATAAAACTTTTTAATCAAGCGACAATAGTTACCTCCCACAGATATGAATCTTTTTAGCCAAAAGGCGGAATTCAAGACAAAAAATTCTTGCCTTCAATTATTTTACTCAGAATGACCAAATGAAAATTTGGTGTTCTCAAACTAAGATTTAGGATCAAACACCCAAATGAAACGTAAAATTTCTTTTATACGGGGCAGATCGGTCGGTACTTACCTCACCCTCTTCGAAAATAGCGGCGTGTGTCTGGGCATGTAAGGCGTCAATCACACGCCACGCATATATTTACGAGCACTTGATTCGAGCGACCAGCACCCAGGACCCTCGACCACACAGAGCAGGACGTTGGGTTGTCACCACCGCAGGACGATGTGACCGTAGACCGTAGAACATCAGCAGCTCACCCTCTCCACCCACCTCCGTAGGACTAGGTATATGGTAAATAATAATAATAATGGTGTATATTGAGATTGGGATTTGGATTGGTATTGGTGTATTGGAGCTCAACACACCCCCTAGGAGCCCGCGGGTTCTGTTGACTAAATAATGGCCCAAGGGGAGTGGTACCAACGCCATACTACGTACTACATACTCCTGGTAGCTCACCGCAGCACATTACCCAGTCGACGCGTCAACTGCTTTGACAGTACGACATATAGACATATAGACTGTTCCACCCCCTCACTCACTCTATAACTAAGCGTATATGTATGTATATGTGTATTTTCTAACGTTTGTATTATATACAGTATGCTCCTAGCTTCTGGCTGTTGGCTGCTGCAAGGACAAAGGATTCTCTGAAAAGCGTTTACAAAATACATACCCCGGCGTTTCTCACCGATCAAATAGTCAATGTCATAGTTGTCAAAATATAAATGACGTATCTTTATTTGGTGAACAATGCACAATCAAAATCGTGGTCAAATCCAATATCTTTTGGCTGAAAAGGTCATTTTTTGGGTATTAAAGAATTTAGACAGAATCAATCTTTTTGAAGGTTGTACGGATACAATTTCTCGCAATGGAATTTAAAATTTATTTTAAACTTGGGGATAGTTTGTTTGATTAATTTGACCAATTAGGTCTGAAAGGAATTCAATTTTTTGAGTTTTCTAAAGTTTTTTTTATTCTATACAATTGAAATTGTAGAAATTTTTCGTTACACTGAGAAAAAAAGTACTTTTACTCAATTAACAATTTCTTAGTTCAAGAAACTCGCTGACGATCAAATATTCTATTATCATTAATTATTAATTTCTGAAGAGAAGAGCATCAATATTTATCTTTGAACAATAGATAAACAAAAGAATAGCTTTATTTAAATTAAGTAAAAATTATTTCAATCAATTTAATAATTTCTTGAGCAGAGAATATAAATTCTTGAAAATTTTCAGGAACATAAATTCTTGTATCAAGAAAATTTTCTTAATAAAAGTAACTTGTTTTTTTTCAGTGTAGATTGGAATCTAAAATAAAATTATGGTTAAATTTGATATTTTCGGTTCAGGAATATCATTTTTCAATAATTTAGAAATTTTCACTTGAAATAAATCTTTAAATTTTGCATCATTTTAACTTTTCCTAAAAAATTTAAAATTTTAACTTTTACGATCGTATTTTTTAAAACTTCTACCAAATATACAAAACAAAAATCTAATTTTTCATTGAAACTAAAATTAAAATATCAACATTTAGTAGAATTTTTTCATCAATTTTTTTTAAATTTGTTAGGACATAACTTTCCTAAAAAAAATAAAAAATTTGAAACTTAGGGACCATATTTTTAAATACTTTCACCAATTATATAGAATAAAATTCAATTTTTTAAAAATAACACCCAAAAACTTGAACCGGTACAATTTCTCCTCAAATTCTGCCATCAAATCAGACAACAATTAAACTTAATGGATAGCAAAGCAGTAAAAAATAAGTTTGCATTAACTGTCAGCAGAATAGCTTACAAAAGGAAAAATATTCTCGTCGGTAGTCTCTTTTTCAGTCATTAATCGGCAAATTAGAGTTCTCGAGTGACATAAGCATGGGATTTTAAAGAGGGAGCAGTAGGCATCGTCCAGTCGGCAGTAGGCGGCGTAACTGCGTAAAAAGTGATCCATTGTTGGGGAAAGAGTGGATGCTGGCAAAAAAAAGAGACAGGAGGTTTTATTCGAGAGAGAAGAAGCCTATAGCTTCTCATGTTACGCCTTTGTGGTAGCACAACGGAATCGCTTTATTAGGCAAAACCAGCATAGCACGTAACTCAAATATATATATGAGTGTGGAGGCTTGTTCGTGTTTTTAATAATAAATATATTCTTGTATATATAAATACATATAGGTTTACCGAAGTAGATCCCGTCTTGTCGCTAACGAGACGCAATAAGCAAGTTCGCTTTGGCTTTGGTTGAATGTCTGGACTACTAAATCAAGATGTACATTAGTCACGGCGGTGCTATGTCGTTTATCCATTCTTACGAAACATTGATTTCACGGAGTAGAACTCGCTTCGCGAACAGGATTTAACTTACTAGGGCAACTACCGAGTACAAACAGGGGGGGGAAGGAAAAGGGTGCCTAATAAATATGCTAAAGACTAAGTGAACGTCTGGAATTTTTGTGTTGGCGAGTTACGAGATTATAAATTTATCTCTGTCGTTCAACGACCAAAATATATATGTATTTTAAAAGAAGAAAGTACTTTTGAATTTTGGGGTTCAAAAAATGAAGGACATTGAAGAAAAGCAGCAAGGCCAAGGGTCGCTTAGGTTATCGCCCGTACCACGGATCATTACCCCTGTGGAGATACAGCCAGTAACTTGACGTCTGGACCAACCAAGATTAATCGTTGAATATCAGTAAAGGCTGACAATTTTGCTGATAGTGCTATAGCTTGTCTTAGCTCCTGCTTCAAGAACGCTTCAAACCAATTTAATATTATATTCGAGATAACTTGTTGTCAATCGGCTGCTTCGCTGGACTTGAGTCGAAATTTGTTCGTTTTTTTGGCAAAACAATTTTTTAACGTTACATCAATTTTTTCTTTGTAAAAAAATATTTAAAAACGGCTATACCAAGCTATGTGTGAAAATCAAAAAATTATCTACGATAATTTTTTATTTTGTCAAAAAATTTGTACGCCAATATGGTTTATTAAATAAAAATTGGTTAAAGAATTCAGTAAAGTTCCAACAAATGTCAAATAAGCTCATTAGGAAGTTAAAAATATTTTTTTTACTTTATAATTTAGTATTTTTATAGTTAACTCTTCGCTAGGGAAAAGATTGAGCGATGATTCGCCCTCTGTTGGAAATTTTTAACACTAACTTGAATCAAAAAATTATATATGGACTTATCAAGTCATATCAGACTATATATGGTCATATCAGGACATCAAATTTTTTTTATCTGGCCATTATAAAATTTTTTCAATTAAGATTTTATTGAGCTTAAAAATGTCAAGTTATGAAAATTATAAACAAAGACAAATTTGTTCTTGTTAAAAATTTTATATAAAAATAGCTCACAGCTTGAATTGCACAATTTTTTTTCCAAAAATTACAAGAAATTATGCGATAGAAAATTTTTAATTTCTTCTTCTTATAAAACTCTAACTTTAGTCAAAATAAAAAATATTTTAATAAAAATGCCTCCACGCTCATTAGTATAGATAGAAATTAAATGAAATATAATTTACCGATTCGGCTTTAGCGTTACCCACTAATGTAGATTTTTTAATGTATTAAAAAAAACTGAAAAAGCAGTAAACAAGTCTTTGTAAACCGAAAACTAGTCGTTGAAAGTAAGAATGCAAATGCAAATGGGAAACAGGATTATTGCAGAGTTTAGAGTTTCTAAAGTCGATAACGAGCCTCCACTCATTTTGGAGGGTCACACTGGCTAGACTGGTGTATACATTATCGAAAAACACACTCGACAATGGTAGGGGCCGTGTGCAGTTAGTTTTGTAAATATGTACATACTGTATGTTCGTGCAGACAGTGCACAAATCTATTCATCTGCTCAGCACACAAAACACTAAACACAAAACATAAGCTCAATCTGTACTTTTAGATTTTTCACAGCAGATACTCTCATAACTTATACCTGTTGTGTCCAAATATCCGCTGGCCATCGAGCTTATTTGCCGACGGATTTTAAAAAATCAACTTAGATGTTAATTGTTAGCTTTCTAAGTCCTTAGTTTACTCAGATGGGTATTAAATTCTATCTACTTATATATATTTATGAATTAGTATTTTTAATTATTTATATTAATTTTTGAGGAATGAATAATTTATTATTACAATTTTTTATTTTAATTAATAATTTCAACATTTAATAATTTTTTTCTTTCAAATAAATTTTTTAACATATTTTCGTTTCTAGAAAAAAAAATTTGACCAATTATTAAAAGGATAAATCCATCTTCTTCAATTTTCTTAATCACCGTTAGACCCGAGCAATTTAATCCCAGTCATGAAGTGTGCAGTTCTACTAAATAAAAAAATAAAAAAAATACAATAAAACGTCGCTAGTACAGCATTATTATCCCGCGAGCATTGTCTAAGCCGAACGGTATCGCGTCACACACGGATCAGGATAAAAATCCGGCATACCGGAGATAGGGGGACCAAATGCGCCTCCCCTAGATCGGATGACAGGACCCAGAATCTAGGGCCCAGGAGCTAGCTCGTTCTCGCGGCGTAGTCCCACATCTTCGTGCACCTGGTCCCTTCGCGGGGCTCGCGCGGGACGAGCGGGTCTTACACATACGAGTAAAGGGAATGAAGGGAATCTCCATAACAAAGGACAAGGATCAGGCCCCATACCACGAGATCTCAGTGTTGGGCAGCCTGGATAGGACCCCAGGTGCGTGGGACAACATTTTTAACCGGAGTTCATGCCGTTTTATTTTTCAATATTATTATTATTATTATTATTATTTTTATTTTACGTATAATTTAAATACTGATCTCAAATTTTGCACCTTCGCTCGATAAAATTTTTTTTGACTAATCCAATTTGATTTATTTGATCACTAAAAATTAATGCGGTCGCACACCTCAAAAAAATTAATAATTTTCTGTCGCTACTCGTATCGGTACTACACGAGATTAAAACACAAACCGTACAGACGTCCTTGACGGCAAAAGCAAATCTATAAAATATATTAATAGTTTTCTTCTTTTACTTCTCATTTCTTCATTGAGAATCGTCAACTTCTCAAGCTAAGTCTTAAGTAATATAATTCGTGACACGATTCTCGCGAGGCTGCATATATCCTCGAGCACAAGATTAAACACTAAGCAGGTGTGACGATGCGTGGACACGCTTTTACCGAGAAAAATAGAGCCTCACACGATGCCCAGGTGTTGTTTATTACCCGATTTTCGTGTCAAACTCCTCGTAAACTAACGTCATTACTCATTAGTTTGCATAAAAGTTTTGGTATTGTTTCCCGGAGAAACTCATTTAGATATGCGGCTTACGGCGGTATAATATTCCTTAACAAAGATTATATTTTATACAGTTATATTTATTTTCAAAAATATATTAAATTTCTTTTGTAACTTTTCGCTCTTAAAATTGAAAAAAAAATGTAAATTATTTATTTTTGTGTAAATTTTAATCAGATTTCTCGTTTTAAAAATATTCAAACGGTAAATACTGAAGTAAAATTTTTTTATTAATTAAAAACAAAAAAACCTTCAAATTAATGGCAAATTTTTACATCTGCCCCATTTAAAAAATTAACTGACATTTCTTTAGCTTTTGGCAAAATATTTTGCCTATTGGTTATTAAAGAATTTTTTGTAAAATTACCATAAAAATTTTTAAATCAAAAACAACAATTTCCAATAAATTATTATCTCTTTATTCCGATTTTTCTAAAATTTCCTCATCTCCAAAAAAAATAAAAATTCAACGCAAGTAATAAATTATTAATGCTATGACAGTGCACTTCTAAAATAATCGCCGAGTCATAGACATTTCAGAGATACTTTGTCGGAGGATTATTAATAATGATTATTCCAGTTTATTTAAATTGATAGTCATACCCTCAGAATACTCACTAATATAAAGTATAGTCCAAAAAATATGAAATATTACATGAAATGTTGTACTACCTAATCGATAGGTCAAAGTTACGTGGGCGTTAAATTTCAGCTCGTTACAATTATTCACCCTTTCACGATACAACCCGAAGAAAGTGCCCCAGCCCGAGCTAAAGATCAAGAACAGTCGAGCCCTTTTTCCTTCAATTTGTCACAATAAAAGCGCCTGGCTAGCAGACTCACCAAAGCTAGAATAAGAAATAAAGGAAGAATTCTTCCAAGCTCTTTCCTGGATCCCATAAGAAGGGGCCGAGCTAAGAAATTCTCATCAGAGCTGTATATTTGTTGCTGACGACGGCGTAATTATTACTGCTCTTATTTCCGATAAGGACTGCACTGAATCTATCTCACATGACCTGTAGACCTCCGAGAGTGAATGTTCACCCTCTTCAATACAACAATGATTTAAGAAGAGAATTAAATAATAAAAATGATTATCTAGTTATTGTAGAAATTTTTTTATTTATCTCGATAGGAATTAATACTACTTACACTGATAGAAGGATTTCTTAGTATTTAAAAAGATTTCTTTGTATTTAAGAAATCATTTCTTAATATTTAAAAAATATTTCTTAAATACAAAGAAATATTTCTTAAATATTAAGAAATATAAATACTAAGAAATATTTCTTAAATACAAAGAAATATTTCTTAAATACTAGGAAATATTTTTTAAATGCTAAGAAATGATGTTTAAGAAATGATTTCCTAAATACAAAGAAATCTTCTTAAATGCTAAGAAATCCTTCTATCAGTGTAGCTTATTAAATAAACAATCTTTATCAAAGTATCTACTTACCCTACACTGATAGAAGAATTTAGTACGGAGTACTAAACTGATTTAGTAACAAAATTTTTATTCATTTATTTGGAAGAAATAAATATTTTGTACCCATCAATATTATTTGTTACAGTTTAATAAATGATTTCTTTATATGAACAAAGCCTTATTACATGGAAATAAATATTTAGATCCACCAAATAATATTTAGTAACAGGTACTAAATATTTCTTTGGCAAGTATTGTCAGTAGATGGCTATGCTTTAATTTCAATGTTTATGTGATACATAACCTATTCACTGACTTAGATTATTTTATTCAGTTCGATTTTGGAAGATTTATTAAACCTTTAAAAATACACATAAGGTAAAAGCTCCAGTATATAATCATGTAACAGTATATGATCACTCCATATATTTGTATATCTATATTCGCAAATATAGGTATACAAATACATGGAGTGATCATATACTGGTACATGATCATATATTGGGGCTTTTATCTTACTCCCAATAATTGTCTTCTATTTATGTCTTTTCTCAGTGGACTTGAGTTTACATTTTTTAATTTGTCTATTATTGATATGTTTAAAACTTGTTTAATTTTAAATTTTATAAATGCCTCAAACAAAAAAATATAATTTAATGAGATTCTTTTCTTTATAATACCTTATATTTTTACTTAAAATTATTTATTCTAATTATTTTTATTTATTTTAAGTTAAAAAGGTAGGTTACACGCTAAAATTAGCTAAAAAATTAATTTCTTTGATACCAATAAACAATTTATTGAGTACCAATAAATCATTTGTTAAATACTACTAAATATTTATTTGGTGGAACTAAATGGACTTTAATAAATGATTGAGTACCTATTACTAAATATTTGGTAATGAAAAGTTTGTTACTAAATCATTTAGTATCTGTTACTAAATCTTATTAAATAGAACTAAATCCTTCTATCAGTGTACCATTTAATTTACAATTCTTAATATCAATAAAAGCTGTGAAATTTAATTTTTTAAAATATTTATAAACATCATCAATATTATAAACGTTACTATCTAATATTAATATTGTTTATCAAAATTAACTTATTAAATTTAAAATTTACAATTTTCAATTTTACTGATAAACTTTACAATTTTCAAAAAGATATTTATAATACGAATAATTGAGAGATGGTAACAGTTACCATCACAAACTATAATAGTTATCATCTAAGTTAAAAAAATTACATATAGAAAATCATTATCCGTGATAGTAACCGTTACCAACCTCAATAACAACTACTACAATTAAACTTAAAAATATTACGATACTTTTTTATAGAAACTTCTATTAAATGATTATTAATACTAATTAAAAAAATTATAAAACGAATTATTTCAAATTCACTGGAAAATTTTGACACTATCTTAGACGATTAACACTAAAAATTTCGTATTGTAGATTGCATAATTTAATTCTCTCTGTGTTAAAATGAAGCATATCACTCATTAAATCTAAATCGAAGAATCGTCAAGCAGAAGACTGACAATATTTACCAATACTCAAGCTCTGAAGTAAAAGAAAAAATAATTCAGCCAGCTTATTTATGGATACTTTTTCAGAGAGCGAAGAAAAGAAGACCAGGAAGGGCGTCCGGGGCTGGTCTTTAGACAAGCTGGTCTTTAGACTCTCAGCGGGTCGACCCCTAATTGGGAGAAGGAGACTGGTGACTAACTCTCTTAATTACCGCCTTCGCTACCTTATACTTATACTTTATACCTTCCAGAGATTACTCCCATCTCCCGTCAGGTCTCCGCCTCTCTGTCTCTATCTGGAAGTCTGGGACACTATCTAGCTCCAGGGAAAGAGAGGGTGATGGGTGATCTTCGGTAGCCTGCTACGGAAAGCGAAAAGCTCTGACTTAATTACGGGAATAATCGTGAGTGCCAAGATTTTCGTTCCTTGGCTGATGTATGAAGACATTTCAATCGATCAAAAGTTAGTTTTATTTAGTTTTATTTTTAGTTTTATAAAAGAAAATCAATTTTAAGAATTTCTCTTTTTTTAAGTAAATTTTATATAATTCAAGACTTTTCTGTCTTGATTAAAGACAATGAAACTCTTCAAAATTATTTTTTTAGTTCATAAGTTTTTCTCTTGAATTAATAGCTAATTTTTTCTTGGCGTAAGAACAGGCAAATTTTAACATAAATTTATTTGATAAATTATTTTTTCCTTCAGATTTTGAAGTCAAATAATTCCAATATCAATTAAATTTTTTTAATAATTATTCAATTGATATATAATAATATATATGATAATAATAATAATAATATATATGATATAAATTAATAAAAATTTTTTTTAGGAACTATAAAAATAATATTTACAATCAATTTATTACTATTTATCATAAATCAATTATTATTTATCATAATTTAATTTTTTCCGTATCGAAGACAATATCATTCTTTAATAATTGAAAAAAATCATTATTATCATCTAACATGCTAATAATGTTGACACGCGTCAAATTATTCTTGCGACAAAATATCCTTACAATAAATTGAATAAATTTAAATTCACAAGCACAAAGAATTTATGAAAAAAGGCATACAAATAAGCAAATCTCATTTTCAGAAAAAAATTATTTTATTAATTTTGTCGGGGATATTAACGCACGCAACCACTAATAATTAGCATTCTAAATCGGTAATACAACTACTACCTTCCCTCTCATAATTTTTTACCACACCAAAGCAGCCACCTCAAATCTTCTCACCGATTCGATCTCAGAGAATCAGTATCTAAAAATCTTCATCAGCCGATCCGACAGGAACAAATGAAAATATCTGAATGCCTAATAATGACAATAAAAAAATTCCGTCTCGTTTGTCAGCATTAAAGGATAAGAAATAATATTCCCCGTATCGAGGCTATCAGTAGCCAGAGATCCTCCTGATATCGATAACCAAGGAACAGAGGTCTCCTACAGCGCGCAGAAATTACCAAGCCAGAAAACGTGAGAGCTGAGACGTTAATATTTATATTTCGGCGTAATCCATGAGGTAACTCGGACACTCGCCTCGTTAATCAACTGAGAATCACTGGTGGCCGCTCATTGTAGGTGGATATTAATCAAATGAGAACTACTGGAGGCCATTGTCGGTTGCTAGTGGGGTTCCTCAGGAGGGATCTTGCCACCAGTGAATTTCTCACTCTCCATCAAACGCTCCGTCCTCTTCTACATCCTCTTCTCCATCCACCACTCAACGTTCTCTGGTTCGCGTATCGACCAACTCAGGACTAATATAATATAGCCAAACTTGTGAGCCACCAGAGGCACGGATGAGATGAGAGGCCACGGTCCAGGGACAAGGACATGCTCGACAATCTCCAAACCAACTAACTACAGTATCCTCCGTAAAAGCTCGAGTATTATTCTCCGAAACTGAAGCAGCACAAACAGAGATGGTGACTGACAGTATGAGCTGCAGATTTGCCGGTGATGAGCTGTTAACTTGCCGAGCAAGTTCGTGCCAATTAGCACCAGAATTACCGAACTCAATGTTGAAGTTGAATATTCTGCGATACAGTGCCGTGAGACTAGTTGGTCTTCTTTCTGCCCAGCGAAGCTCAGGTACGCTGAATCCTATTACAGTTCGACACAATAAGCGTGGTAGGGGAGAATGCATTCAAAGCCTGGACAAAGAAGCTGTTATCTTTTGGTCATCTTTGGGAACTATGGTCCAGATATTAGATCTTAGATCTTGAATCTTGGATCTGGTGGGTCCTGAAGGGATTTACGAGAGGAAGTAGCGGGATAAGGAGGCGGGGGTGAGAAAAGAGGGTGCTGAGGAAGTTTTGAGATTTGGTGTCTGATTGCTGGGTGATGGAGATGTTTTTTATATGGGACTTGTTTGGGTGCTACTGTGCGTTTTTCGAGGAATTTTGTCTTTTTTTTTAATTTCAGGTTGGAAGGAAAAGAATTGAGTAATTTTTTTAGCTGGTCGAATTTTGCGAATTAATTTACAAAATTGATTTTTTTAAAAGATATTTTTGTACATTGAAAAAAATTAGATCGATGAGAAAAATTGTTGATTCAAAAAATAATTTGTTTTATTGAAGAATTTCTTGGAACTCGTTTTTGATAGAGGAAAATTTAAAAATCACTTTAAGAAAAAAAAATATTTGGATAAAGAATTTATCGAATTGATCTAAGTAATTTTTACTTAATTCAATTGAATTGATTTTAAATACTTAATTGTAAATTACCAGTTTAATTTGTTTAAATAAACAAAAATATTAGCATTAAAAATCTCCTAGCTCAAAAATTTACTTCTAAAGATCAAAGATTATAGATTACGATAGTGTGGAATACTCCGAGCTGGTTGGTACTCACAGAACTCGCACTCGCCGGTTTGCACCTTACACTACCGTGCGTCCCTTACTGTACTGTTCTGCTGGGTAAAATGGCGGATCGTGGGAACCTTTATATTCCGGCAACTAGAGCGCGACTCGAGGACCCTGCACTCGCCAGGTAGAATCTGCCTTACGTGCTCTGTGACCCCCGGAGACTTGTGAGAAAATCATCCATCGGAATTCCATTCACACACATATAAATATAAACATAAGTATCAACATCCAAAAAAAATTTCCCAGCTAGTATAAAGCTATATTTTTCGAATTGAACCGGTAAATAAATCCAATTGATCAACTCACAAAAAGCAACCTGTGAAAAATTTTTTGATGGACTCATATGCTCATATAAAGCTTATGGCCTTATCAACAATATCAAAATTTCTGATACTTTTATATCTGGCCTGATATGCGTATACATGGCCGTATCAGGTATGATTTATCCTTATTTGGCCACATATATTTTATGAGTATTTTAAAGGGTGACTCAAACAATAAGAAATTTTTTTTTCTTTCCAATGATGTTTAAAAGTCGAAAGTACATTTAAAAATATAAATTTTAACTTAATCCGAGCTCTTAATATTGATATTAATTTTTTTCCCAATTATTTTTTCACTTAAAAATTAGAAAACAATCATATTACATTTTACTCTATTGTTATTGCAATTATTATATACATTTTTAAATGACTCAAATCTTGTCAACATTGAACTATGAGACTCTTTCATATCAGGCCACATATATTATATAAACATATATGATATGACTTGAAATGATAATAATTTAGATCAAGACATATTAGATCATATACAGTCAAATAAAAATGATTTATGAATATATCAGGCCATACATGGTCATAGGATATATCAGTCCATATTAAGATGTATCAAGTATGATATATCCATATATGGCCAATTTTTATATAAGACTAATTCTAGGGTTCCATGACAAAATCTCTTCGATAAAATTTTCCCGCCAAAATATAATATTTTCCCGCCGTGTCACCTAATTCTAGCCCTATTAAAAAAATTACATATGCACATATTAGGCCATATTAAGATATATCAAGCCGGATATGGTCATTTATGTTCTAATATGTCTAATTTCCATATCAGAACTTATATGATTATGTCTAAAAATTCTGTATGTACCTATCAGGCCATGTCAGAAAATTTTTTCACGAAAATCTATATTCATTCATTTTTTTTAATTTTTTATAGTAAATTCCCCAGCGACTTACCTCAATTAGTTTAGCAACTAAATGAGAGAATCCTCCCGAGTGAAGTATGAAAACCGAACAGAACATTTTTTGTTCGAATAATAAGTAAATGAAGGAAGAAAGAATGTAACGAGCTGTTAGCATCACAATTTTTATTAGTGTGACTCCCAATGCGAATTCGAGTTTGTCATCCATCCATCCATCCATTTGTCTATGTATTGATCAACTGTTATGATATGATATGTCATCTTGTTTGTTGTGTGAATAGCTTCTTTTTTCTCCAAGGAAATGATAATGAATAATTATTATTATTTATCCCATACAAGCGCTTTAATTACTCAGCCTGAAAAAATTAAGACTTTTTATTTCCTGTGCGAGAGCTTTCAAAGTCTCTGGAGAAATTCGCGAATCTCAGAGCTTCAGAGCATATATATGAAGCAGGCAAAGAATAAATGAATATTCACACGGAAGACTCGGAATTTTTTTCTTTTTTTTTTTAAAGCGAGGGCGTAGTAGATCATTGACAAGCAAGATATTGTATGAAAAAATTATGATGAATGGTAATACTAATGGGTGCGAAACAATAAATCGAGTTGACGCGCTTCCACAATGTGGGGTAATAATAAACAAATAAGCTGAGCTTTGAAATCGGAGATTGGATTTTTAACAGAGAGGAGGAGAAGGATGAAGAAGAAAACTGCTAAAAGAATATGGATGCAGATCAAATTGCACATATGTGAATGTGTAAATATTTAAGTGTGTGAGGGTTCCCCAGACCGCTCAACAAGCTTGAGTAATGTGGAGGAAAGTGAGGGGAAATTAACTCGCACGATTGCCAATCTCTTTTAGAAAACTTTTAAGCTGAAATGGAAATGAAAATAAAAAGGAGGATTGGGGGCTTTCGGGTTATTTATTTTAATGGATTAGGCGAGTGATGAAAGCAAGAGTGAAGGAAGAGGAGGAGGGGGAGGAAAAGTGGAAAAGTAAGAGTGGATATGTAAATTTGCGGATGACCGAGAGAGGAGGTTCTGCTTAAATTCCCGATATTTTAACCGAGCTATTGCGGCTTACCCCCAAGCAACAAGTTATACCGTTTCTCCTCGGTTGACTTTCAAAGGACCAAGTTATTTCGACTTTCACGCGATTACCATCAACATTCGCTGCAATTATTTATTTTTAGCAATGGAAACTTTGGCTTTGGGAAAGTTTTGATCTTGAGGGATTGCTGTGGACTAATGATCTAGTTTTTTGCTCTTTATTTGTTTAATAAATTGGGGTTCTATTGGATTCTATTAAAATGGTAACCATTACTATGTTATATACCAACGGAAATTTTTGTAAGAATCTTGTATAAATTTGCTGCGAAAAATTTTAGAAATTGTGATAAAAATATGAACAATTACTCATTTTTGACGCGGAATTAAATTTTAAAAATAATTTTGTAATATTTATTTTTCTAAAGACTGGTTTTAATACTTTATTGATATTTTCTGAGGTAAGTCATTGAAATTTTCAGATTATTGGCTATCCAGTCTAATACAACAATTTTTTTTCTCTAATTTTTCATAATATTGTTAGCCTGTATTTTCTCTCCAGGCATAAACAATTTATTTTCAATTCATATCTAAATTTGACATTAAAGATAAATAATGTTGTTATAATGTTGAAAATAATGTTGTTATTTTTTTATTTTTCTGATAGAAATTCCAATTTATTATTAACAAAATAAAAAATCTCAGTATTTAGTAAATAACTCAATAACTATAGGTAATATTAAAAATCAGAAAAAAGATCCTCAGAGGAAGAAATTTCTGAACGAAAATCTCTACTCTCGGAACTCTAGCCTTAGAAACAATAATTTTTATTTAATCTTGAAAAGAGGGTTCCACGCGATGTAAAATTACCCATTGCTAAATTAAAATTACCCATATACTTATTACCCTATTACACTTCAAACTTTCAATATTTGATTTTGTTAAAATTAAAATTTAATTGAAAATGAATTTTTAAGTTTTGAATGACTAAATTAATAATAATAATAATTGAAGAGTTCAGTAAATTCAAAGCCAACTTTCCCGATCCAAATTGACGGTAGACTAAATTTTAAATTTTCTTTAAATTTTAATTTTTACTTATTATTTATTTTCACCACATTATTGTCGGTATGAGCACTCATACCATCCTTGGGTGAATATATCTAACAATTAAAAATCTTTATTTTAATTAAGATTAAGCAAATATGTTATACTCTTTACTCAGTGAGACTTTTTTCGGCCACCGAAAAAATAATAACTCGGAAATGCTCAGACCAGGAATCGAACCTGCACGGAGAAAATTTTATAGTAGAGTTTATTATCTAGTTATGTTAAAATTTATTAACTGAATTCGATAGTAGTAAATATTATTTAAATAGTTAAATAAACCATCTGAATTGTAGTATTTACCATCCTGATGGTAACTACTACTATTATGATGGTAATCAGTAATAATAACTGTTATTATTTTAATTAGTTACTACTATTATCAAAATCGTAATTCCTAATATAACCTGATGGTTGCAGTTACCATCAGTAATAATAATAACTACTATTTAAGCTAGTAAAAAATATTTAAAAAATTAAGAATTTGCATTACCGTAGTTGCATTTCTGAGTAAACTAAAAGCAGCTGTAGTGCAGTGTAGTGCACAAAAAATCGGGATTAAATTCGGATTGAAATTATATTTATAAATTTTTACTTGTCTAAAACAAGTTTCAACGCCAAATTTTTCAAAAAGAATTTGAAATTTCCAAAAAAATCAAAATTTTCCATAAAATTCAAATTAAAATTTCAAAAAAAAATTTTGAAGGGAACTTAAAATATTTTAATATTTCAAATAAAAAAAATGTACATTAGCTAAAATATGGATGTAAATAAAGGATTTAATTAAATAAATTTATATTATTTTTTCTTTCAGAATTTTTAGAATCTGAGATGGTTACAGTTACCATCTTTGATTGTATCAGTTATAATTTATAATAATTACAATTATTATTTTCAATAGTAATCGTTACCATTATTAATAGTAACTATTACAATTGTCAATGATACCACCTATTATTTTGTTACTAATTTATTTTATCACCATTTTAGATAGTAGGAGTTACTATTTTTGTATAGTAGGTAGTATAATTAATTTTTCTCCGTGTGGATCTTTTGGTGTCGCGCCAATTGCTCTACCCTTAAGCTATCCGAGACACTGTCCGTAACTATCATTCGGTTACCTATTAAGACCCACTGAGTAATTCTTATACTAATTGGTAAATTTAGTCTACCGTCAATTTGGATCGGGAAAGTTGGCTTTGAATTTACTGAACTCTTCAATTAATGAAATCACCGATCTTCGGAATAAAAATAGAAATTATCGAAAAGCCTGGTCAGACATGGACTACAATCTTCGTAAAAAAAAAGATTAAAGTCTAAGTATTTAATAACATCTAAAAATACATCATCAAAATAGTCAATTTAATTACCGAAAAAACTTCAAATATTCAATTAAATTAAAATGCAATCAATCATCAGCGAAGTGTCTTTCATTTCACACTTGCTAAAAATTCAAAACTTAAAAAATGCATGCACGTGACCTCAGCGGATTAAGGTTGAGAACTTTAAAAAGAGTTAAAATGCACTTTCCCCTTTTGTCTGTCCATTACTCTGGATGATATCACCGCGTCAAAATAACTAGTGTAACAAAGTACTTTCTGTACCTTAGTGCGCTTTTCACACAACTGAGTCACCGAAAGTGATACTCTTCAAAAGTCCGTGTGTTGGTCATTGATGTGTCTTGCTTCGATATCAACGTACGAATGTGTGCTGGATGATTGTGAGTAGCACAAAAAGAAGAAAAGACACGAAATCCTCAGCTCGGTTGATGGATGGTGTGAAGAAAGCAGAGCTGTGATACAGAGTAGATCATCATCCTTTCCCAGTCTCTCGCGCACATCATCAATAACTCGAGTCGAGGTGCTGGAGAGTCTCGTGCTTGGTTCATCTAGACCCGTCTTGTCTCTCTTGTAAGTTACTTCTACAGAGAGAGAGGAAGAGAAAGAAAGGAGGATAGGAATTTCTTTATTCTTCTCTTTACTTAAAGAGAGAGATCTGCTGTGGCTACATCATATTTCTGGATGTAATGTAGGGAAAAAAGATTAAAAGCGGGCAAAGAATGAAGCTGAAAGCTACAGATGAATCTAATGTGCCCGCTATAGGTATTTAAGTGCCGACGCTTTATCTGTTACGGTGCATTTTAGCTTTTAGTGTCGGTGCTAGTCGCGTCAGCGAGGTGTCTAATCATCACGGAAATTTATTACGATATAATGGGACGAATTTGTAAACTCAGCCCGTGATACCCGGCAGTTTAAAATAGTTTTCATTTTCATCATTTATAATTTTGAAAAATTATCTTTGATGACACAAGAATTTGGTTGTTGTTGATGGACATGTTTGTTTAGAATTTTGGTCATTTGTTTGGAAGAAATTTTTTTTTGTTGCTGTTATTTAAATATATACTAGAATTTAATTTGCGCGCCTGAATATAGACTTTACTTATATTTTCATGCTTATGATATATTCGACTAATCACATCACGAATAAATTGATGCCACATACATTTCATCTCAATTTTACTATAGGAGGATAGGTAGTTTTAATGAGAATTTTCTACTTAAAACTTGGGAAAATAATTAATGTTCATTTTATTTTATAAGCTCTTGGAAAAAAAAAGTTATCGAATTTTTAAATATTATAATTTTGGAGAAACAATTTTTGTAGTTTCTGAAGAAAATTTTTATTCATCTATACTAATAAATGGATAGCCGGTTTTTTTGTCCGGTTATACAGCGAAAACTACTGAACCGATCGAAATGATACTTATACCATAAGATGCAGCGTGTTTCGGAGAAGGTTTTAGTAAATGATATGTTGGTTATTACTTATCCGGAGCCTATATTTTTTTGACTTAGAAATAATTAATTTTTATTGTAACTAAATTTATTCTATTCCATTGTCATTGGTTTAAAATACATTTTTTAATTCTATTGGTTATGTTTATAGACTAGGCAGATTTCTTCACTTATGAGACCTGCAATTTCTTTAACTGAAACTTTCAATGCTCATTAAAAATTTTTTTCTTCATATCAAGTATTATTCATTTCTGTAAGAAAGACATGGAAATGTTATAATGATTGCACATTGAAAGTTACAATGAATATTAGCTAGAATAATTACATGGATAAAAGGTGCATGCCAATTCGATAGAATTGGGAGTCTGTGCAAGTCAAAACAATACTCTAATTAAATTTCGTCTAGATCTAAAAATGTAATTCTATAAAACACCCAGCGGAGTGGCGAGTAATAGCTAGTTTATTTATAAATAGTGTGAATATAAAAAAAATTAAACTGATGAGATTATTCAAATGTTTGAGTTTATAATCTGATGAAAAATATTAAAATTTTACTATTTAGTTTTTTTTTTCTGCGATCGCCTTTTACGCCAATTATTTATTTATTTATTTATTTATAAACGCTTATTTTACGCCTTTTACGCCAATTAAACTATACCAAAGTTATATTACTCGATTTTGACCGTCAATAGAATTTGAAATGAAAACTAGAATTTTATTTAGAACGAAGTTTCGTTCACGCTTCTGGATGTAATACATAAACTTGAAATCTAATCTCCTCGGGGTCGAAACAAACGGGAGTGCTATTGCCATTGAATTCACGAACACGCGTTTCGGCAAAACATTGTTGAGCCTCGGGCTGTTGTTTCAACTAATTTACTGGCTTCAACTTCCAGCGTGAAACACAAACTATTTTAAATGGACCGAGAGTTTTTGAGCTGAGACGGCTCGATTTAGCTCCTGCATACACTCCTACGTTCTGCATTCTGCATGTGTGTGTGTACAGGGATGTAATCATGACCCTCAGTGAGCTCACGACTATCGAATATGCTTGCCAAACGGTATTTGACAATGTGTATGCATATATGTACAGCACATACAACATATATATGACAATGAATACATATACGTGTACAGAAGCTGCATATTAGGCACACATGAACACAAATGCGAAACTGTGTTTAGTATAGTGTAGTATGGATGCCTCGGGGCTATTTGCTTCCATTGCACCGAAACATTATGTCGGGTTGATTAGCGATGGTAAACGTTTGTTGCGTGTGTACTGCTTATATATTATATATTATACATTATACATTACATATTTCGTACGTGCTCCGCTTGCCGGTTCATCACCCATTATGTTACATGTTTAGTTTTATAATCCAGCATTGCCAATAAGAATTAAAAATTAAACCAGCCCAGCACGTGAGTCAACAGAGTTTGATTTTTTGGCAGCGATAAATATTATTGATCTGGGCGGATCGGCAGATGGATGGATGGATCTTGAGTATTTTGAGATAATTATGATTGCTGGTTTCAATGGCTGGTGAAACAGTCACATGTGTTCAAACTACTTGAGCTTTATAAGGGTTGTTACAAGAGCGCGTACTTGCAAGTAAAAAACGGACTGAGTTTTTCGGGTAAATATTTTTTGAAGAGATTTACTAGTTTTTTTTTTTTTTTTTTTTTTAAAGTAAAAATGTAGAAATAAAGGTTTAATTCTGACTTTTGAACATTCAAAAGTAGTTGAAAAAATTTTGTAATGTCGCTTGATATGGTCAATTTTTATATCATGCTCTACAAGAAAATGAAAAATAAATTTTTGTACATTAATTATCAGATTTTATTGGAAAAAAATTGATCGAGTAGTTAATTAAAACAAAAACTAATAACATATACACTGAAAAAAAAATTAACTTGATTCGAGAGAAAAATTCTTGAACCAAGAAAATAATTTTGAAGGGGGTAATTGTCTTGAATCAAGACGAAAAATTCTTAAATCTAGTAAAATTTTCTATTCAAATCAAGAAGATTAAGTTCTTCAAAATTATATACTTGATTCAAGAACATTTTTTTTTTCTGTGTAAGCTCTGAAGAAAGTGAAAAAATTATTATAGTTTTTAGTGATTTAAAATTTTTTAAATACATTTATAATCTACAAAATATACATAAAAATCGGCCAAAAGTTAGTTACTTAAAATATATTTTTCTTATAAATTTTTTCCATAAAGGCAAGTCATATATCGACGTTCTAATTAGCAAATTATCTAACTCCATTTTAGAGAATCTTCTATTAATACGAAATAAACATTTAGTTCAAAATTTATTATCACTTTAAAAAAGCATTTAATATCATTATTATTTAATAGAGATATAATATTTAGGTTTGAATCATTCAAATAATTTATAATTGAATTATTACTACATCAAAAAGTTAAAAAATCACCCTCTAAAAAATAAGGAGTTAGACAAATTGCTATCATATCAAATTTTCTAATATAGCTATATATGGCCGTATCAGAAAAAGTGTTCATGATTAATTATTCGAAAGAAAATTAATCATATATTTTTATGACCAAAACTGCAATTTTAAACTCTTACAAAAATATTTATATTTTATGCGTCTCAATTATTTTCAAAGAACTTTTTATAACTGGCAAATAAATCTAAATTTTGAACCGATAGTTTTTGAACCCAACATTCTATGAAAAAAAAAAAAAAAAAAAAAAAAAAAAAAACTAAAATAAACAGAATATTTGTGAGAACAAAAAAGGTTGGCAATCGGCCGATTCGCGAGAAGAGTCGGAAGCGATGGAAAGTCCCAGTAAATTTATCAGCGGTGGTCGGAACCCGGGACAAATTCCAGAGCGAGCGTCGCCCTCTCGGCGTCGACCCGGACCGAGTTCTATTACTATTGCTATTATTATTACTATTACTATTACTATTACTACTGTAGACCTTCATACATCTCCTCTTTTTCCCAGAAAAGCCCTCGGTCTATCTCCCTTGCTCCCGCGGGTCTCTTATGTAGCAAGCGAGGGTGCAAGCCCGGACAGCGTAAGTCATTGCGGCTGACCGGAAGTCACGGGATCACCGGAACCGAGGATATTTATGCGAGCTCCGCACGCCCAGATCCAGATCCAGATTCTGGGGCTGCATCCACCGCACACTCTCCTTCACATGTTACTTCTGACCGCTTCTAGATCTATATCTGTGTCCAAAGTCCATAGTCCCATTGAGATACTGGATCTCGGGAATGGAAATGGACGGCACCCGCCTCTAGACCGGAGCATTACCCGTAATAAGGAAATTGCGAATTTATTACTGCCCGATATTGTCCACCGGCTATGTAATGTATATGTATAATATCCCGCATATCCCGCACTAAATTCTTCCCTGCCAGCGCTAGGACCTCTCCAGCCAGGGAAAAAGTATTACAGAGAAAAATATCGGTTTCATTAGAAATATCCGGTCGAATTATTATTATTGAATCAAGTGAATCTAAAATTGGTATTGAAACTGTGATTTTTATATTTTAAATGAATTATACCTGTAGAGAAATTCGCTGCACAGAGAGAATTCAATTATATGATCTACTACACAAAATTTTTAGTGTTAATCATCTAAGATAGTATCAAAATTTTCCAATGTTGTAATAATTAGTTTTATAATTTTGTAATTAGAGTTAATAATTATTTTATAGAAGTTTACATTATAAAGTATCTTAGTATTTTTAATTTTAATTGTAGTAGTTATTATTGAGGATGGTAACGGTTGTTATCGAGGATAATGATTTTTTATATGTAATTTTTTTAGCTTAGATGATAATAACTATTATAGTTTGTGATGGTAACTGTTACCATCTCTCAATTATTCGTATTATAAATATCTTTTTGGAGATTATAAATTTTATAGTAAAATGACAATTGTAAATTTTAAATTTAATGAGTTAGTTCTCATGAACAATATTAATATTAGATAAAAACGTTTGTAATATTGATGATGTTTATAAATATTTTCAAAAATAAAATTTCACAGCTGTTATTAATATAAAGAATTTAAAATTAAATTAGAGGATTGGTAGATACTTTAATAAAGATTGTTGATTTAATAACCTAAGTAGTATTAATTTCTATCGAGTTAATTTTAAAAAACTCTACAACAACTACATGATTATTTTTACTGTTTAATCATCTCCGATTGTGATATTATACTAATTATACTAATACTATACTGATACTTATATTATACTAATACTAAAACATACAATAAATTTATCTCATCTCCGTTCGTTGACTTGCTCAGAGAGTTATTCCTATTTTTATAGCTTGCGCTAGTATAATAACTGCCTTCTTAGGATCAAGCCAAAAAGATTACGTCAAAAATAGCTGAGAGGAAAATAAACGCAAGCTTTTCTCCATCCATTGACCACACACTAATAACAATAATAATAATACATACAAGTATTAGTATAAATAAGTCTATTTTTCCTCTGGAAGACCTATTCCGTTGTAGTGTGTGTCCTACATGTAGTTTTTGGAGCGGTGACGAGCTCAATGGACTTTATTCGTAGTTTTTTACACGCTGGCGGAATCATAAACAGTAATCTCATCCAAGATCACTCGGATTAGCGTTCTATTGGCCAAGGTTTCGGCAAAAGAAGACTTTACTAGATCCAGATCTAGGGATTTTATTTTATGGTGTAACTAAATTTTTTTTTTTTTTTTAATCAATTTGAAAATATGTGTAATATATAAATCTTTGTCAAAAATGAAAAAAATATTTTTAAATCCAAAAAAGCGTCTGTAAAGAAATTGTATTTATATTTTTTGACTTTCTGTTTGAAGAATAGAAAAATTTGAAAAATTACTGACTAGTTTAATTTGTAATAAATCAAATTTTATTCTCTAATTTTAAATTTTTATAGCAAAAAGTACACATTAGGGTGGCGCAAAAAAACCGACTATTTTTATTTTTTGAGTCTCGAGTGAAAAAATGTTAGTATTTGATGTTTTAAGAGCCCTCACCAAAGGACAGCTTAAAAAAAAATTTTTAAGAGGTCACTCCAAATTTTTTAAAATTTCAAAAATCGTCAAAAATCGAATTTTTTTTTTTTTTTAATTTTTTTTCTCGTTACGGTATAATTTTATAGACTAAAAAAAAATAAGTTTCTGAAAGTTTCAGTTCAAAATTTAAATTTTGAAAGGTCGCTCATAATTTTTTTTTTTTTTCTTTAATTAGTCATATCGCCGACTTTAAGTGTTGGGAGTGGTACGTTGGGGTCTTTTTGGTTTGAAAAAATCTTAACCTACGCGGCAAGGTCAAATTTCAACCAAGCTGGTTTCTAAGACCAGCTTGGGATTCGAACCCACGCCTGGCAGTTGATTAAATAAAATTATTAAATTAAAAAAAAATTATATTTTCTATGTTGTGCTTGATTTTTAGTTCATCTCGTGATGTATTTTTATCGATTATTGTACTAAATAAAAAAAAAAAATGCATGGAACTTTAATTTGAATAGTAAAAGGTCGCTCGAAAAAATCTAAACTAATGCACTAATAAATTGAAAAAAATTATGAGCGACTTTTCAAAATTCAAATTTTGAACTGAAATTTTCAGAAACTTGTTTTTTTTTAGTCTATAAAATTATCCCGTAACGAGAAAAAAAATTAAAAAAAAAAAAATTCGATTTTTGACGATTTTTGAAATTTAAAATTTGGAGCGACATCTTAAAAATTTTTTAAGCTGTCCTCTGGAGAGAGCTCTTAAAACATCAAAACTAACATTTTTCACTCGAGACTAAAAAAAAAAAATAGTCGCTTTTTGCGCCACCCTAGTACACATAGATTAATTTTAAAAGCAGAAAGTTTAAAAATAAAATTAAAATTATTTTTTTTGTGTATGCCCTTTTGTCTTTGAGAATTTTTTTTTCTTAAAGCTAAAAGAGCATAAGTTAAAAAAATTTGATTTCTCAAGTTTTTAAGTTTTTAGTAAATAATGACATTCCTAAAATTTGAAGGGTGATTGGAAGAAAAAAATTTTTCTATATGCCTTTTTGGGATCAATAACGCGATATGATTGTTTCGAGACTGTCTCGGTACAGTATCAACATTAATAATCTTCGTCAGCGTCCAAAATTGGCACGGTCTCAATGACAGACGGAAGTAGGCTATAAATTATTTAAACGAGAAGCATAATGTAAGAATTTAGTCTTGAGAAGGAGAATTAGTAGATGAAGGAGCTTTTCTATTATATCATTGTTGGCCTTTCAGTGTCTGGTATAGCGTCACCCTCGGTGTATGTTATAGTTTGGTGTGTGGTGTGTGGTGTGTGCTCTCACGGCTCGAGGAGAATACACCGATGAGGACAAGACAAGTTGTGGGTAGGAATCGTGAGACTATTAGCACACATCAACGACAGTCGGGAAGCTGTTCTTGATGCGGTGGCTTTGTCGTCGGACTTTTGGAGGCGGAGTTTGACCTGCCCGGTGATTCATTTTTGATTGCGTGTCTGATACATTCGATCGAGATATTATTTTTGGTGAGCATTTTTTCAGGCTCGATCTTTAAGAATTGTAATTTAGTTTAGGTTTTTCGAGTTAAGTAAGAATTGCTGAATTTTTTTTAATTTTCTTGAAGATTTTCTATCACATGCACTGAAAAAAAAATTAAATAAATTCAAAAGAATAAATCAAGAACCAAAAACATTATTTTGAAAAATTTTTTCAGCAGAAAAAAATTGAACTGTGAAATTTTTCTCAATTTAAGTTTTTTTAATTGATTTTTTCAAAATTAAATTAAATTTTACTTGACCCAAGAATTTTTCTACTAGATTCAAAATGATTTTCTTAATTAAACAATTTTTCTATTAAATTTAATTAATTTTTTTTTATCGTAAAAAACAAAATAAATCTAAGAATTATCGATATTTTTAAAACAAATTAGTAACATATTTTAAATTGATGTCAGAGTGAGAAAAAAATTGTAAAGATTATTTTTTTCAAAAATATAAAAATGTTGGTGAAGGTTTAAAATTTTTTTTCCATTTAATTTTCTGAATTTTCTTAAATTTCTTCAAACTGAATGTCGAAAAGCAATAGTAAAATTTTCAAAAGAAAATTTTTCCCTAAATCAACTAGTTATTTTATTTTTATCATATCAATATGAGATTCTCTTACTCGAGCAGTAAACTTAGAATCTTTAACTTAATATCCCATCTAAGAGTCATATTAATAAATAATATCATCATTGATATCGCTAGGATTATTAAAATCTTAACAAAGAAGCTCTACATAAAGCCTTACGTGCATGAGAAAATCATGAAAATGTCTCTACGAACCCGAGTCACAAATGGGTGTCACGCACCAATAAAACAAGCAATATCGGCGAGTCCCGGGGCCAAAAGATCCCCACTATAGACGAAGACGAACAAGAAAAAAAATAAGAAGAAATTCTGTCTCACACATCAACATCCACATACTTCTTGATATTACCGTCTTCCGGCTTATATTGCTCCCGGATCACCGCGTCTGCATTGCATTATGGAAATCAAACAGCCTTTTCTCTTTCGCCTTTATTCTTGGCACATATCATTCAACAAGTCATGCATCTCACGGAGGACAATAAGTCTTCTCATTTAAAATTCCTCGGCGGGTCTCCAATAGCTTCTTCATCAAATATTCTTATAACTTTTTAGTCCAATACATTGATAGAAGGATTTGTTAATATTTTATAAGCATTTTTAACTGTTGAGAGTTGATTTTTTAACATTTAACAATTTAATAAATATTTATTGATCGTTATTAAATAATTTCTTACGTGTAATTTATAAACAATTACTAAATATACGTTAAGTAGTTAATTAATATTTATTAACTGTTAATAAGTATTAGTTTAAAGAGTTGAATAAAAAATGAGCATAAAAATTTTACTTTGACATTTTTTATAATTTTACAACTTCAATAAAAATTCTATTAAATCAGAATCATTAATTATTTTCGAATAAAAAAACATCAAAAATAATATTCATAATAAAACATTGGTTTTAATATTGCAAAATTTTTTATACTGTGAAAATTATTAGTTCTTTATACATTGAAAGAAAAATAAATTAAATTGATTTAAGAGAAAAATTTTTGAACTAAGAAATTTTTCTTTATTGAAGTAAATTTGACTTTATTCTAGATTTTTTCTCCTAAATTAAGTCAACGTTTTTGTTTCAGTGTATTTTTATTCTAAAAGGCTGTCATTATTTTTCATGAATGATCTTTATATTTTAACGTAAATTTTTACTAAAAAAAAAAAGTTTACTAACGATTAATTAATACTTGTTAACAATTAATACATATTTTTTAACTGTTAATAAATATTTATTCAGTAAATTTATTTATTAACATTCAAAACTATTTTTTTATAGTTAACGAATAATTTATTAAGGACAATTAATTAATTGTTAATGAATGTACTTTTGTTTAAAAAATATATGCGTTAAATATATAAGAAATATTTATTGACATTTAATGAATGAATAAATTATTTCCAAAAGAATTAATCTATTAACAGTTACTAAATTCTTCTATCAGTACAAAGAAAGAGAAAGAACCAAAATGTCCAATATAATCTTCATCGATGAGTTTATTAATCAGACAAGAGTAAGTACGAGGAAAAATGATCCAAACTGAACGATGGGATGAATGAATGGGACGAGCGAGGTGAATAAAGTGATACACGTCGGCGAATAATCCGGCACGTGCTTCCTCTCCGAAGAGAAGAGAAGAGAAGAGAAGCGTGTGCATGCCGATCACCAGGAAGCATCCTCCCGAAGCGGATAAAAGCCCGATCACGCGTGTAACGCAGGGATTATTAATCGCGGGATAATTTTACGCCTCCTTCAGTCAGCGGCCTCTCAATCTCCGTAATAAAGCTGGTGGAGATGGGACTGTTGCTGGTCCCCAAGTTTATAAGGCTCGTGGTTGGTATTGGCTCCGGTGCCGGGCTGGAGATTTGCGCTAATGTCTCTTCCGATGGTTGATAAACGGCGTCGTTCACGATTCACAGCCCGTGAGCAGCTCATAAACCGTCATCGCTATCCGATCATGCTAATATCTATTATGCTGCCCGTGTACGTTCTCCCGACGGATCAGCTGGCACCCCGTCGTTTCCGAGTCTTTAATATTCGGGCTCCATTCACTCACTAAAGCCTCACAAGAATTTTCAATCTGCTAATTGGAGAGACGCTTATTTGTTTTGCTAGCAGGACGGGGCTAATAACGATAACTTCGAACTAGTCACGCGGATATCGTCAAAGGCGGGGGAAATTCTTGTTCAGAGAATTCACTGCTGGACTTTGGCGGAGTTTGTCCCTTTTGAAGTGGGAAGAAATTTCGAGTTTTAGAGCTTAGAAAAACTTTTTTGAAGTTTAATTTATTATTTAAGTGATCATTTGCTAAAATTTTTATGGATGATTAAAAAATCGGGGTTTTTGTTTTCAATATTTTCGGTATAGCTGTACGATTTTTTTTGACATGAATTTGTTTTTGGCAGGCGTTTTGAATGGAAACGTGAGTGATTTTAATCAATTGTTAAGATTAATTATCAGAATAAATAATTATTGAATCAAAATAATTTTATTTTTGCTTTTTAAAATTATTCAGCACTGAGGAATTTATTTTTTTTAAATTACCAACAAAATTTGGAAACATTTTAAGTGCAAACAGAGCTTAAATATTTAGATACTAAAAAAGATTTTTATTTGTTTTTTTAATAAATTAATAAATGTAATTTGGTCGTCGCAATCCGAGGTCAAATTAATAGATATTTTTTTTTTCTTTTTTGCAAGTGATCACTCGAAAAATAGCATAAAATATAAAATTATTTCTAATCAGAACTTAATTCAATAAATTCAATTCATAATTATGGTTAAATAATTATAATAATATAACTATTAAAATATCAACTGACAAGTACTGGGCTGTCACAAAACAATAACAACTGCTATAAGTTATGTAAGATCGGTACTTAAAACAGTTGCTCACGGTGTTCATTTATTGTTTAAATTTGCAAATATCACTTCAATATGTTAAATCTGCTATAATTTACGTGAACTTTTAATGTATGTTTAATAACAATTTATTTTAATGCAAAAAAACGTTATGATTATATTTCAATTTCAAATTTGCCGCGCATCGAGAAGTCGCCATTTTTCCCTTGATAAAGATAGGGGAGTAATGTCTCCGACAAACAACAAAGATATAAACCAATTTTTGATATTAAAAAATTAATTAAATTAAAACTATGTGGTAAATCATTATCAAATTTTGATAGAATATGTATAAAACACTGTTCTATCTATTGGAAAGTTTTTTTATGGGGTTAAGTTGGCCGATTTTTTATAAATCCTCCATTTCCGGAGTTATTAAACAAGGACACTTATAAGAGATCGTGTATTTTTGCAAAACTTTAATTAATTATATCTCTTAAACAGTGTGGTAAAAAAATCTAATTTTTTTTCTATAGATGTATTAAATCATAATCTTTTAAATGAATATAAAAAAATATGGGGTCGTTGAAGTCATTTGGCGCCCAAACTACCTTAAGTCATTCTCTTGACAACAAATAAGAATTTTAAATAGCCACTTGGATTATCCTTAATCTTAAAAATTTAAGATTAAATTTTAAAAAAATCAATTTTATTCACGAATATTGCTTTGTTTTCTTTAATTCATTCATTTGTAATTTATCTTAAACTGATTCAAATTTCCCAAAATTTGGCCCAAATTTAAGTCCGAATTTCCTCTATTTCTCATAAAAATTCCATTTGAATTGCAAGTTAATAAGTTACAACAAACCATAAATAAAAAAGTCAACCTTAACAATATAAAGAACAAAATATTAAGAGAAGTCTCGACGGCCAAGAACTCGAGATAGAGAAGAGCTCGGACACTTAATTTATCTTTACCCTTTCCTTGAGTCTCTCACCAAGGCTTTCTTAAGCCGATGCACGTATGTCGCCATCTTGGGCACTCCCACTCCCACCCGCGGCTGATTCCTCACGCCCTCTTCCTCTACCTCTATAAACAGCAGCATCGACGCCTTCATCAAACACATTCACGTATAACTCAGAAGCAGGCTCTTCACCCTCTTAATTTTATTTTCACTCACTCTCTCAGTCCCTTTCCCTTCGATTCCCCGATTCATGCCTCGCGTGACTGGAATACAGCTTTGTTATTATTTATTATATACAACAGTTATTTATTTTTGTTTGTATTCGTATAAATATCTGTAGTATATCACCGCACACAGCACTCGAAAGAGTATAAATAAAAATAAAAAGAATCGGCAGATATCACGGTGGTCTAGTCGGTTTCTCACCGGGCCGTCATACCAAGCGTCCAAGCAACTGAACATTACACTTCCCACTAGCGAGGATTTACTCTTTGTCAATGAATATTCATTAGCTGACCGTTGGCTTTGCCATTGTTTAACTCTCTTGCTATGTACTAGCGATATATCGAGTCTAAATTAAGGGCCGTTTGTCACTTTCTTCCATTAATATAAAGTTACCAGCTACACATCCGACGTCGTTTTCGTCGTACGGTCAATGTTGATTAATATTAATAGTGTTGAGAATAAATTCTAGTTATTATTTCAATAGAACAATACTGATGAACTCATAAAAAAAATTACAATTTTTGTCAATGAAATTTATTTTCTTTGTTTTGATATTCTTGGCTTCAAAATTCTTTTTCTTCAGTCGGTAATAAAGAAGCTTTACTCAATGAATCAAATTTTGAGCAAAAAATTATCTAAAATCATTCATTGTTTGTTTTATATTTGGTTATTATTAATTGTTGAAATTAAGTTTTTCGGCTAAGATATAAAATTAATAAATTCATAAATAATTGAAGTTTTGATCCCAAAATTACTTCTACACTGATAGAAGAATTTGTTTGTATTAAAAAACATTTGTTAATAGTTAACAAATCATTCATTAGAGACCACGTTTTAGTATTAAACAAATATTTCTTAATTAAAATGATTTATTTGTATTTAATAAATCTGATATTCATTTATTAAATATTAATAAATCTTTTTAAATATTAAGAAATATTTCTTAAGGATTAAAAAGTGGTCTCTAATAAATGATTTGTTAAATATTAACAAATATTTTTAACTATAAACAAATCCTTCTATCAGTGTATTAATTTTGATATTCTCGAGCAGCAAATTTATTTTTTTTCAGTTAATAATAAAGCTTGATTAAGAATCATCAGTCGGTAAATTAAATTTAAATCAAGCTCATTTATTCAAACTTAAAAAAATCATTAAATGTTATTAAACAGTTAAAATTTTTTATTTAAAAATTTCTTTTTTTGATTTTGATATTCTTGGTCTAAAAATGTTATTGCTTTGTGCAATAAAATATTCTGTGTTATTTATAATTCAATTTATTGTTGATTTATATAAATCGTTTAAAATGAAATTTTTTTTCAATAAAACAATAAATAATTCAAGTTTTTGTTGAAACTTTTATTCAAAGATTTTTTTTCCCTTAATTTTATAGTCTTGATGACAAAAATTTTAATTTCCTCCGTCGATAACTAAGCTCATTTAAAAACCATCAGTTGGTAAACTAAACTCTCAAATCCAACAAAATGAAATTCACAAAAAATAATTTTTTTTTTTTCAGCATTGGTAGTATGCATGCGCAGAAGGGAGAAGTCGATTGGCACTGTGATTTTGCAATCTAGACACGTATGGAGTGGAGTCTCTCGCGGAATATTAGCCGGTAGCTGATTCGAGCCTACACATTGGACGGCAAGCAGAGGGACTGACGTGCATACTGTATTAAGCCCTGGGGACTTTGCTGTCTTGGTGAGTGTGTCCTTCTATATTCTATATACTATATGTATATGTATATATAGCGAAAACGGGCGCCATCAGCACGATGGCGTTAGTTGACCGACGTGAGCCTGTATCAGGGCGGACCGCTGTGCAAATACTCAGGTATTCATGAAACCCACGGGGTATGTGCCCTCGCTGTACTGTGTTATCAGGAAACCTTGTCCCTTGTTGTTGCTTTCTATATGCTGTTTTCTCTCGGGCCATTACGTTTTTTATGTATTTGCAATCTCTCTGAGCGTCCGTCATTACTTTTTTAGGCAGCTGAAGCAGGAATTTGTTTGGCTCACCGAATTTTTGGTAGTCAAATCAAAATATTGGTTTTAACTAAGTAATATTTTATTAAGAAAATTTAGTTTAAAAAAAAGAATAAAAGGAAAAAATTATTGAGCAAATAAAATTTTTTAAAACACATCAAAGTATCAGCTGATCTACAAATAATGCCTTTAATTTATTTTAATTAATTATTTTGCTTAACTCAGGTAACTATCGATGTATTGCAATGAAATATGATATAGTAAGTGCAATATATGTTACACTGTATAACAATAGGTAATATCAGACATACTAGCAACACTGATTATGGATAATAATCGTATTCATTATCTATTACAGGATTTTCTCAATTGAAATAAATGACCCCAAATTTGAATGAGGTATCCAAAAATTTTTGATAATTTTTTTACACTGAATCAAATTTTAATTAACATTTTTTTTCCCGTTAATAATTAACTCAAAATTTGGATTTTTAATTTCTATAAACCATGTTAATAGACCATTAATTAAAAAATTTCCTGTGTTTTATTATTTTCCTAATATTATAAACTTACAATAAAAAAAAAAAAATATGTGTGTACCAGAGTACACAGGTAAGAAGTGAAACTTCTTTATGACATATCATTTTTTTTACTATTGACAACTTCACAGAAATTGGGTGGATAAGGCTTAAGAAAAAAATTTTTTTTTTATTTTAGTATTTAGCTATTTTAGTATTATAGACATGCATACAAATAGTATGAGTAATTCATTTAATCATTTCTCTTATTATAATTATTGTATTTCATCAATTATGATCGCATCGTAATTACCATTGTTGTCATTATTTAGACTATGCCATTATTTAATCTAAAAATTAGTTAATCAGTTTATAAAAATTATATAACGAACTTTAATATTCATATTTCATGTCATAACTTAGTAAAAATAATTCAAAGCAGATATTTAATAACTTACTCAATTACACAAGTGATGAGTAAATAATTTGAATTATCTACTTAAAGTAATACAATTATATGACGAGAGTTAATTTTGTAGATATGCAATAATTTTATAGAATTCCAAATGAATAAATAAATCATTAGAAACGAATAATTAATAAAAATGTACGTATACATATTTTTATTTTATAATTGTTTTGTTTTATTTTTAAACTATTATTTAATTTGTTTTTTTAATTGTTTTTAGAATTACTAATAATATTTACTAGATTTATTCTTTACGTTGCTATACTGAACTTTGATAAAAAAAAAAAAAAACAACATGGCGCGTAACCAAAAATCGTGACGATTTTTTTTACATTGCAATAAAATTTCTCTCATACGTCAATAAAGAAGTTTCACTTCAATAGAACTTTATCTTAAAAATTTTTAAATTTTTACAAACATTAAAAGTTCGAAATAACATTAAAAATTGAATGAAAACTTTTCAGAATATTTTTCTACAGTGATTAATTCATTATAAAAAAAAAAATTCTCTCTGATGAATATTGTAATTTTTGATAATTCACAAATACTATTTTTGATAGTTTTGATTTTTTAATTAAAATTTTTTGTTACGTTATTATCTAAAAAAACATTTGATTTTAAAAGTCGAAGCTTGACAACATCTCGATGTTTATTTTTCTACTTTTCTTATCTTCTATTCCACTTTAGTGACTTAAGTCGAAAAGAAACAGTCAAAAATAGAGAAAAAAGCAGAGTTATACATACTGCACCGTAGAAGCTGGTTAGTAATTTAAAAATGTTGATAAAGCGCCGGGAGACGGGTCGATGGGTGGTAATTAGGTAAATGAATAATTTACAGTGAATTAAATGAAGGGTGGAGGAGAGGGGAAAGTTTGTGGGGAGGAGCTGGAGTAGATACTGGAACGGGAGCTCTGTTGTAGACAAAGTTGGCAGCGCAGAAGGAGCTGGAGTCAGAGCTGGAGTTTGAGTAAAGTAGTCCCGAGAAAAGCGATAATGCGACGAACTAGTGAATATAGTAGTGAAATAGTAGAGTAGAGTAGAAAGTACTGTATAGTTGAAGGTAAAAGTTACGGTTGAGCGAGATGAAAGACGTCAAATTGAAAGAAACACGACGAGCAGACGAGAATGAGAATGAGAACGAGAGTGCGCAGTTTTAACTCGGAATTACTCTCTTGAGCTGTTCATATCATTCCCGGTTCCATACTCGACAGTCCCGGCTCCATGATCTCCAGGTCACTGATGTCAGGTTATATTATCATTATCATTATCGTTGCATTCAATCTTAAAAAAAAAATAATAACAATAATAATCATAAAAAATTAGAATCATAATATCTTATAGATCATAAAATTTCTTTTAAAATAAGTACCCACACGCTTAAATTTATTTAAAATATAATTTCGCGAATTAAAAAAAATTTCAAAATGATTTTTTTATTATTATTCATACGTTTTATTTTTCATAAAATTTATTAACAATTATTTAACATAAATTTTTGTAAATAATAATAAAAATTTAAATTATAGTATTGTACAGATTATAAAATTACTTTAAAAATAAGTACTCACACGCTTTGATTTATTCAAAAATATCAATCCGCGTAATAACAAAAAAACTAATTTTTTTTTAGTATTTATATATTTTACTTTTTTCACAGTTGATTAAATATTATATAAGATTTACCACTCATTTTTAGAAATAATAATTTTGAATAAAAATTAGAGACACTTGAGTCCCGATTTACCCGACAACTTGTTGACAATATAATATCGGCGAAACATTCGAGTAAAATATGTAGAGCTAAGCAGAACGATTTGCAGTTTTATCCCCCCGACATTACACAACTTATCCTCATCATATTATACAGACGGGACGTAGACTGTAGGCACTCCCCAAAGTCCCCACTTACCGCGGATTTACGCGAGATATATTTGTTTTAAAGTCCCTGCTTTTTCCACTCAATGTCTCGAAATTTTCCTTCTACCTCCTACCCGCCTCTGTATTCGTCCTAGACTTGTATATTTATATCTACATATTTGCAAGAGGGTTCCAAGCTCTCTCGTACTGAGGAATTGAGGAATTCAAGATAGGGACGAAAAATATGACCCAGCTAAGTGCTCTCTAAACTGAATTTTATGTTTCATAAAGTTTGTAGTTATTAGGACGCAGTTTTTAAAGCTTTCACTTTTTTAATAGCAATACATTATATTTTATCAGGTTATGGGCCCAGTGCGTAGCAATTTTCTCGAAAGTAAAAATAACATATTCATAATTATCAATAATTTTGAAAGAAAAAAAGTAAAAATGAAAATGAAAAGTAAAAAATAATATCTAAATTTTCAATAACTGAAGCTGATATTTCCTTTGTTCTTATTCTCATTTCCTGGCCTCAAGCCGCACAACCTGACCTCGGGTTGCCTGACATCGGGCAGATGTGACATCTTCTGGCACATTTATACCCTTTACACAGACACATTTCTCTCCCGCTCCAGATCCAAATCCAAATCAAATCGGTAAGAGGACTGAGCTCTGGATGTGCTGGATGTGCTGGGACCGTCGAGTGGTATAGGTTCTACGAGTGTCACCCGGTCTAATCTGGGGCGCGGCGGCGAGAGTGAGCCTAATCCAGCTTATCCAGAAAGTAATTTTGAGTCTTTTGAAATAGTCCCCTCGCAGCACCCACTCAGCAAAAGAGAAGAGAAGAGAAGAGAGCCAGCACCTTGATTCATTTCTCTCGGTTTATTCCGTCCCTCGCGACTTCGAGTCCTAGGAAAAACGTTATCTCGTCCGCCAGTCCGCTATCTCGGCTGTTTTTTTCTCCACCGAATTAATATCTTTCTGTTTTCGTAATACTGTTAGATATAATCATCGGAGCTGAATTAGCTGGATGTTAAATTACATGAAGAAAACAAAATAGTTATTTTTATCATTTTACATTGAATAAATAATCAGACTCTTTTTTTATAAAATTGTAAGTGAAAATATTTAAAATATTTCATTACTACTTTTATGGTAATAATAAATATATCACATTGTAACTATGTGACTTTTATTAAAATTTATAATTTTCTTTTTTATAAAAATAAATGAAAGTTTTTTATTAGGTTTTTATTTAATAACTTTATAATTATTTTTACTTTTTTTCAAAATTAGTTCATTGATTAATTGAATTTCTATATATTTATTCATTTCTGTAAATTCTCACTAATTGAATTATAAATCTCTGTACAGTTAGATTGTTGTAGTATTCTTATAAATGTAAGATGGTAATAATTACTACGTTCTTATAATTGAAGTAACTATTTAGAAATTGGGAAAATTGATCTCCAAAATGACTCTCGTCACTAAAAAATCCTTGTTATCATCTAACACAGTAATAATTACCATTCTAAATTGGTACACATAACTATTCTCTTCTTTTCATGATATGATTGTTGTACATTGCTCATTCTTTCTAGATAATTGCTCCTGGATTGTTCTGAACAAATGACTGCAGAAACAATATTTGAATAAGAGCTCTCAAAGTGTCAAATGTCTCTTCTGTCCAAAAATTTGGTTTTGATCGTGAGTCGGCACTTTTGCTCAGTTATTCATTTTTTTAAACTTACAGGTCTCATTGTTATTTTCTAACCAAAATTCTTGAACTAAGAAAATAATTTTTAAGAATTTTACTGTCTTGAAGAGCTTTTCTGCTTCAAAAAAAAAAAAAAAAAGACAGATAAACCATAAAAAAAACTAAATTTATCTGTCAAATGACTCTCATAACTAAAAAATCCTCGTTACCATCTCACACATTGATGATTACCATTCTAAATTAGGACATATAAATATTTCCTTCTCTCTGTTAACGTGAAGTTTCTTTTCTGCAAAAGAGCTTAATAAAAAAAGCTATTAGCGCAGCCTATCGAGGTTCACCAACTGGTACCATCAAAATCCATTACTATTACGTTTGTTGGAGCTACAGTTATAGTTGCAAAACCGGGCATCGGGCATGGAAACGCATCCAGCTTGAATGTATCAGGGACACACTGGCAATATATATACATATATATATATATATATATATATATATATATATATATATATATATATATATGCTGGAGTATTCCCTACCAAAGGCAATAGTACTAGCAGAGTATATCGCAATCGTATCGTGAAACTGAAGAGCCCTCACAGACGCAACATTACGCTGATTGCCTGAATTATCCGCAACCAGTCTGGTTACTTCAGTGCAATGCTCATGCATGTGCACACTTACCATTGCTCTCTTTCTCTTTGCATGTGCAAACTACATTTATCCAATGTACATACTCTGAATACGTGTGATATGGTATGTGTGGGTTTCAACATATAGAGCAGAGTCGTGCGTAGATTTTGAGCTTCCAGCTATTGGACTGATAAGCGTTTGCGCATATCCCGGCTTTCTACTGTATATATGTATATAAATATATGTATACTCTTTCTACTCTCTACATAACATGCTCCCTCTTCCTCTGCACTACATACTGCGTCTATGAGTATGTAGAGTATGTGCAATTCGCATTTATGCACTCGGGGATAAAACGTGCTGGCATGATTCTGATAGCAGTCTCCTGCCGCTGATGCTATCACCCAGTGTACGGATAAAATTCTAAACAGAGCCACGTTTTCAATTCCCCTGTGATAAATTATTATTATTTTTGGTTTCCATTCAATGGAATTTTAAAATTCTTTTACTATTTTTATCGTCTCACTAAGTAGGGAGAGAAGAGAGTCTGTGAAAAATAAAAAAAAAATACTTGACTTAAGAAAAATATTATCTTGAAAATTTCACTCTTGATCCGAGATATTCAGTTTAAATTTATTGGAAAAATTTTTTCAAAAATCGAAAAATATTGGAAGTTTGGATATAATTTACTACACGGAAAAAAGTAAACTGTAATATTCACTCGGATTCCGGTTAATTTTTATAGTTTCAAACAGTAAAGCGGACATCGGGGTGGCAAAAATATAAATATTACAAAACTTAATGTAGAAAGTATAAAAGCCACAATTTATAATTTAATATCCAAAATGAGTGATTAGTAGCTGTCACTATAGTAAATAACGACTCTTTCATCTTGAAAAATTACAGTTTCAAACAGTAAAAATTGCCATTTCAATATATAGTCGATATTATAAGGAGAAGGGGAACTCAGATGAAAGACAAGGGGGTCTCACTCTGGGAGAATTTAACATTTGAAACAGTAAAAATTATACTTTTAAAATATACATTTTACCAGTCCAAGCAAGTCAATGATTACAGTTTGATTTTTAGCGTTGCGTTTAAAATTTACCATTTTACTTTGTAAATATTGACGTTGCTTGTATTAGAAATTTACTAACTTTATTTTATACTTTTTACATATCATAAGATCATTTTTTAGGTACAAAATGATAAATATCAAAGTCTGAATTCTTAATTATTATACTTTAACATTTTAGACATTTACATAGCGAATATTACTGTTTGAAATAGTATTTTCTTCCATGTAAAGAGTAAATTGTAACGTTTAAATGGTAAATATTATAAAGTGAATAGTAAAATCACGATTTTACTGTTTGGAATAGTAATTTTTAGCAGTTGATTATTACTTATTATAAATCGACTGTTATTTATTACAGTTTACTTTTTTCGGTGTAGTTTTGAATCCATCTTTTTATTTTGAAGATTGTTGTATTATTTTTTACTTTTGCTTGTAACGATAAGTAGCGAAGCGTACTGGGCCCATAACCTATTATAGTTTATTATTTATAATCCTTAATTATACTTAAAACAAGAACAATTTCTTGGATCAAAAATCTTGCTACTGGTTTGAAGACAATTAAATTTTTGAATAATAATTTTTTTTGCCAAAACACCAAATTAAATTCAATAAATTTTTAAATCAATTAAACTTCTCTAAAATAATCTTGTTTTTAGATTAAAAATCTTCCTCTTAAATAATAGTTATTTTTTTTAGTGAATAAAAAAAATTTCCTAGGGCATTTTCTCTCTAAAATTTGATGATAACATAGCAAAAGAGACTTTGCAACATTATCGTGTTTTAATTTAACTTGCTGCTGCACTTTAATTAGACTTCGGCTGAATGAAACGTCGACAAGCAAAGTGAGTAAGGACTTGGAGCTTTACAACATAACGGGTTTTCTGTTGCTCTCTGCGAAGCTAAATAATTGCCCGGTAGCAGCCCAAGCCCTCCTTCTCCTCCTCCTCCATCTCGCTCCACAATACTGGAGCACACTCTTCGCTCCTCCACAGTTGCCAAGTAAAGAGAGAAGAGCCAACTTGCCTGGATTTGTACACACACTTTTAAGCCAAGTGTATTAGAATTTCCCAGTAGACTCAGAAGTTTCCTATAATTTAATTCATTAGTCGGCGCTTTATTCCAAACTTAAATCGACGTCTTTCAGGAAATTAAACCTGCTCCTGTTTATTTCCGTTAACCTCCTTCTCGATTCTTCCATTCGGGTCATCATCATCATCATTTCTTCATTTGTTATCAAATCATAAGCTGCATGAAGAGCATCATTTCCTTGATGATAAAAATATAGAGCCACCTTGAATCCTGGATCTTGGATTTTATATCTTGCGTTGGAGGAAAAATATCGAACGCTCATCATTCAAACAATGCAGAAGTGACGTGACTCAACAAAGGCGGTCGCACGGCTCATAAATTTAGACGATAGACCTGGGTGGAAGGGTTCAGGACGCATATCATAACAGTTGATAAATGTACTGCTCTATATATGAGGATACATAGGTCTAGCTAAACCACTACTACCGGAGAACAAGCACACCATTTATTACCTCCTCCCTGCGCTCCCTCTGCCTCGGGTTACCTTCTCGACGACTATGAATTCATAAGCATTTTCAACTCTATAGTACACTCTACGGCAAATGTTACATTTATATGTTATGTATAATGTATAATCAAGGATATGTATAATGTATTATCAAAAATGTTTGCTTTAAATGATATGCATCCCTTGGTATAATTCTCTGATATAGTTACTTCCGTATATCGATGGTTTTCTGACGCAACCTCGTACCTCAAAAATGACAATTTTAGAAATGAGGTAAAAAATGGCTTATAAGAAATTAATATTCATCTAAAAACAATACTTATCACTTGTATTTTCTAAAAATACTATCGTATTTATTATTAACTTGGCTTATAATTTTTTTTTCAGTAACGCGTTTATAATTAATTATTAATTTCCAGTAGAATCCTTTCATCCTCAAAAATCTAGATTCGTGATTGCGTTATAAAACCCTCTATATGATTGTCTGATGGGGAAATTGACGATATCAATCTAAATATAGACACATCAGGTCCTATCGGGAGATATTTATTATTTCTTACAGAATAATATATAAAATTTTAGGCAAAGTTACGAAAAAGAATTTTTTTATTTAGTAAGATGCATTAAATTAAAAAAATTTTTTTATTTATGGCGAAATTTAATTATTGAGTGGTACTATGATTATTAAATTTTAAATTTTGCGCGTTTCCCGATACGACACGTGAAAAGTTTGTCTTTAATTTTAATAACAATGACGAGCCATTTTGTTTTAGAGGTAAATTTGATCGATCATCTTTTAAATTCCATTTTTAATAAAAATGTTTTTCAAAATGATTTAAAAATTACATCTCACAAAAAATTTCTTAACATGATCTTAATTTAATGTCTTGATGTAAAAATTGGCCATATTAGGACATATCTGGCTTAATATGGCTTCTTGTGTATTGATAT
Organism: Cotesia glomerata; assembly: GCF_020080835.1. Taxonomy (NCBI): domain Eukaryota; kingdom Metazoa; phylum Arthropoda; class Insecta; order Hymenoptera; family Braconidae; genus Cotesia; species Cotesia glomerata. The sequence continues at coordinate 3,776,671 of NC_058160.1, read as the reverse complement.
GCCCATTTATAGTTTTTTAACCAAAGAAAGTGTTGAAACTCTCCAATAGATAGCGTATGATCGCTAAATTTTCTCGTTAACAGAAAGATAAGTCTGAAGAGTTAAGTTATAAAATAAAAATCATCCATTCACTTCTGTAGAGAGCTTATTTGATATTTGTTTTCAGTTTAATGACCTACTAAACCAATTTTTATTTAATTTCACACGTTAATTGAAGTGCACATTTTTAAAAAGTAGATAAAAGTGAATAATTATAATAAAAGTTTGTTTTTTATTCACATTTATGGACTTATAGAACTAGATCAATTTATATTAAGCCATATATTAGTAAATTTAAAAGATAATTAGTCAAGATTTTACTACTGAAACAAAATGGCTCATCAACGTTAGCAAAATGAAAGATAACTTCCACAGATGGCGCGTCGGTAATAGCGCGAAATCTTAAATTTAATGACCAGAATATTACTAAATAATTCAATTTTAATCTAAAACAATTTTTTTTAATTATACGCAAATTTTACTAATTAAAAAATTCATTTCCTTAAATTTTTTTAAAAATTTTATGAATTTTTTCTTAAAATAGAATAAATATTTGAAATGTTGAAATTTTTTCCATCGACTCGTAACCCGCGATATTAAAACCGAGAGAGAAAAAATGACAGGCTCGGAGTACCCAAGCGAGAGACAGACAGAAGCTTGGGCAGTGCGTATCGATCTGGCAGCGTTATGTGCGTGTCGGAGGTTGGGGTCCTGGCATGGACCAATCGGAGGGCAACTCCTCTTATCCTCTCCTCCCTCCGGCTCACCCTCGTTCATCCTGCTCTCTTCACCCTCCTGCTCCTGCTCACCTCTACTCTCTACTCTGCTCTGCTGTACATATTATGTATACATATGGAGTATGAGTTTGGAGTACTTACACCTATGTACCTAGTTACTATTACACTGAGCTAGAGGTGGCTCACTCCCTCGTCTTCCTCGGTATCTTCGGCAGCCACTTACTCGCTCTCTTGCTCATGACTCCTAGATCCACTGTAGAGAGCACGGAGCACATATATGTTCATGTAATATGTATACATACTGTTCTAGAGACGTTGTGTAGAAATTCCCTTTGAAGTTCCAAGTGTGTAGATGCGTGGCTACTATACATGTATTACTGCAAGCTGATTATATCGCAGATCTCAGTTAGAGTCATTGTATCTGTTATATCAGTATTAATACTTGTATATTAATATCTTCATATGTAGAAGGTAAAAATACTAGTTTTTACACTGAGACAAAATATTTTTGGACTTTACTTAAATAGAATTAAATGCAATTTATACTCAAAAAAATTACTTGAGTTTAGAAAATTATTGAAAAAAAAAATATCTAACATTTTTTTGAATTTTTTTTTCAATGAGTAAATTTTTACATAAATATTTTTTTTTTAATTCTACATGTAGAAGTTTTGAAAAAAATTAGAGCAATTTTACAAAAATATTTTTTTTTCACAAATTTTTATTTGTAAATTTAAATAGTTGCAAAATTAGTCGTGCAAAATTGTCTGATTATTTGAATTGATTTTGATTTCAGCATAGAAACTTTACATTCAATTACAAAATTTCCAGAAATAATTGATTTATTGTTCCTTTTTTAGGTACACGGAAAAAAAAATATTGTTAAAATGACTATCCAACGTATCCTCAAATGACGTTTCCTTAAAATAACAATCCGGATTTCTGATTTAGGGATTCATTTGTTTCACTTAAAAGCATACAGAGAATAGCTCTTGTAAATATATGTAGTTTCTAGGATCTGTATAGTTGAATTAACTAAATGTAACGCTAAAATAATGATATGGATCGTCATTTTGATGATCCACTGTATAGCTGAATTGGCTATACAGCGTATATCTAAGAAAAATGACTATACGGAGTATAGTCAGAATACCGATGCGTATGCTTATTCTAACAATATTTTTTTCTCCGTGTAGATTTTGTTAGAAATCTAACTATTGCATTAGTCCTCATGGTAGAATTTTCACCTGATTTTGCTATCATATGTCATAATTTGTCAAATAAGTTCCAAAAACACCATTGGTTAAAAAATTTATATATGTATGTATGTATATATATATATATATATATATATATATATATATATATATATATATATATATATATATATATATATATATATATATATATGTGTAATATAACCAGCCTTGTCATCAGGATATCTCGAAAAGTTTTCAACCGATCTTCATGAAACTTGATACACATATTCTTTGGGTAATTACCGAGGTCGAGTTCGAAGATGAGCAAAATCCGTTAGTTAGTTTAGAAATGGCGGCCATTTAAAACTTTCAAAATTTTGTAAATTTCAAGTTTTGTAACTTCAACCGTGAATAACTTTTTACTGACAGAAAAGAGCTCATTTCTGGAAACTTTATGGTGAAGCTGATTATATTACCTTCAATTTGACCTATAACACATACTTTATGAAGATTTTTATTAATTTTATGGGCCATTCAAAAATTTTAAAATAATGAAAACTTTTTTTCAAATGTCGTTTTTTTAAAATGACTTTTAAACAGCTTTACCGACCGATTTCAAAAACTAATCAGCTCTTAACATAAAAAAAAAACTACGTCGATCGCCGCCGGACCGGTCAAAATCGCTTGATTCGTTTGTGAGATATCGTTGACGAAAAAAATCGAAAAAAGCGTTTTTTTCAAACAAATTCCGAAATTTTTTATCTGATCAATTCACGGTTTGAAATTCATCATAGAATTCAAAAAAACTGCATCGACTGTTGTCAACTACGTGATAATCGGTTAACTCGTTTAAAAGTTATTGCGGATTGAAAATTTAAAAATTACATAAACATTTTTTATTTAATAAATTAAATAACATAAATAAAGAAAATCTCATTTCACATGAAATCTACCTTTCATTTCGGGTGAGGCCGAATGGCATTTTTTTCTACTGTAATAATGGTATTAATTTATCCAAAAAAAATTTTGATGAAGAATTTAAGAATATTAAATTTAATTAATTAAAATAATTTTTTTGTCCCAAATTTGAATTAGCAAAATAAGGAAAACAACGAAATTTTGATTTTTTCAATCTGAAAACAATGAAAATAATTTTTAAAAAAATCGACGTATCAATTACAGCTTCAATCTAATATCTATCATCTCCTCTATAAAAAGAATAATTCAATCACTCCATACAAGAGTCACAAGCCGAGTCGCGATCGCGGGCACTCGACCAGCAAAAAACGAAACCAAAAAATAAAAAAGCGTCCAATTACAAATAGTTTAATTGCGGTCGGGTTTATTTTGTCCATTTAAATGCATACATATATATATTTTATCTCTGTCGAGAATTTTTTTTGATTGAACGCAGATGGGTGGATACGGATGAAGAGATTTTGAAATTTCAAGAGATCGTATTTGCGATAGTATTTGCAAATGTTTTGTGGGGCTCGATCGGACGCGAGCCGGAAACTCGTACCAACGATTAACGAGGAAATTCGATGAAATCGTAAATTCGTCAGTTCGGACCACCCACTCTGCTCTGCCGCGGGGATAAAAGAGACAGATACACAACACATATGTGGAATGTGCAGTCTGGATACTGCAGATGCACAGCACACAAACATATCACTCGGGAGCACGTTGAAACTCGATTGCTATTATTCCCGACGCATGTGCGCAATGTCCGTCGGACATTGCTCCGTACTCATCATCCGAGCGAGACAACCAGATCTGTCGAGCTAACCAAAACCAACTGTGCTATGGACTGGACACTCGATACCAATAAAATTCCCTAATCGATCTAAATAACAGATGGGGTTGAGCTTTTATACTTTTTCAGTTATTTTCCATCCAAATCCCACCGAGACATTATTTAAGATTTATCGTTACTGCTCAATTACAGATATTGATAGTCAATAAAATTCACACGCACAAATCGAAACTGAATTTTGTGGTTATTTAGAGAGAAATTCAATTTTATTATACTCTAAAAAAAAGCTAGTGACAAAAAATTTGTAATAGAACAATTTATTTGACTCAATTCGTGAGTAAATTTTGTGTTATGATTCATATATAATTTTCAGATCAAATTTAGTATTGAAAATTTCCAACAGATGGCGCATGGTCGCTAAATTATCTTACCACAAGAGAGTGAGGTTTGATTAATAAAGTTATAAATTAAAGATCATTGTTTCAACCTTGCTATGGCCGAATATGACTAAAAGTATTGAGCTTAAAATTGACTTTAAAAAAAAAAAACTAAAAATCAACAATGTACATAACATGCACAAAATAATCAATTGAAAGTTGTTATATAGAAACTATCCGCTTTCCTGTCGTGCGAAAATTTCCTCCATCTTAACTTGCACCATAATTGTTTCAAGGTGGGCTAAAGTTAGCAAGATAGGAGTTGAAGCTCCAGAGCCTGAAATCTCAGAAACTCAGTGTCGAGTACACGAGTATACCAGCACCATCGCCAGTTTCTGAGCGAGTACACACACAGAGCGAGCATGAGTCTGGGTTCGCCCCTCTAATCTGGTCTCCTTGGTTTCACCCCAAGTTCTGTTGTGAGGAGCGGGAGGTTCTGAGGAGCGGCAGACGCTATTGAGTGAGTGTGAGTGCAAAGATGTTGAGCTTAAGAGAAAGCTCCGTTGACAGAGCCAGAGATAGAGGAAGAGAAAGAGAGGGAAAACAACGCGAGGCCAAAGAGTTTCGACCGAAGACCGAGTGGGTATTTTAAAGGGTAGCACACCACCTCGACAAAGCACCCTCTTAAAGGTCCTGTCACTACTAACCAATATGGCTTCTCATCGGTTATTTTTATTCAAAGCTTTTTTCTGCTTCCTTTTTAGGGAAAAAATTTTTTCAAAGAATCTGGGGATTGAAATTTTAATTTAAGAAAATTTTTAAATTGAAAAATCTTTAGGAAGATTGATTGTACGCTATTTCTGTAACTTTTTGCTATTTTTTAACTTATAATGCTTAAAAGATACTTGGAAGTAATTGAACTTTTTAAAGTTGTTACATTTTTAAGCTTAAAAGTTTAGAAAAATTTTTAAGTTCCAATGAAAAAAAAAATATATCTGAGGATACAAAAAAGGTACCACAAATGATCATATCTGATCGTATAGAAAAATTGGTCTTATAGAATCTGGTATGATTATATACAATCATGTATTGTCTTGTATAATCGTATAAATCGTATCAAGTTTCCGAAGGAATTAATTGTATAATTATTTATGATTTATATATGTTATCAAATCATGTGTGCTTTCTATATGAACATATAGTTCCCGGATGTAAATATTTATGTCCATACACTAAAAAAAAAATTAACTTGAATCAAGAGAAAAATTTTTGAACCAAGAGAATAATTTTGAAGAGTATAATTGTCTTGAATCATGACGAAAAATCCTTCAACCAAGTAAAATTTATTTAAACCAAGAAAAATTTCTTAGTTTAAAAATTTTTATACTCAAATCAAGAAGTTGAACTTCTTTAAAATTATTTTCTTGATTCAAGTTAATTTTTTTTTCTGTGTATATGACAATATGTATTTACATATGACTCTTCATGGACTCAGACAAGAACATTATAGAATCATATATTCTCATAAATAATTTATATGAATCATATAAAATTAATATATTCCCATGAGTAATTTATCTGAATCATACACAATTCATGTATTCCCATGTAAGATTTATATGCAATATTTATCGAAAATATTAGAGACTTGAATTTGAAGCCCATTCTTTTCAACCAGGATAATCCTCCTCCTCTCATCCCTGCTCAATTTGATCTCCAAATCGTGGACTAACCATGGTACCCATTTTAAAGAACTCATAAATGAACAAAAACACCCCCGGGCGATGAAAATTCTAATCTTCTCTTTCTCAAGCCCAAGAAAAGTAATCCAATAAAGAAAGAATCTGGATGAATGTCTAAAGACCCATTGACAATAGAAAGCCCGTTCGCCATCTAGCGGCTACGATTACGATTAATCAGCGAACAAGCCTGGTTAACAAGGCTCGTATATTCCGAAGTCGAACAGATTTATAAATAACCGAGTGACATATCTGTACTATTAATCCCGATAGACGTGCATTGTCGTCATTAGGTTATAATACAGGGATAACAATGTTCGGTAGCTAATGGTAATGGTTAATGCCTAATGCCCCGCAGTGGCTTATATTAAATTACAGTAGCCTTTGATTCCGGAAGCATTGTATTAGGGCAGCAGTCTTACTAAGTTATCTATGTAAGGTTTTATATAATAATATACACTATACAATGATACAATAAGAATATAAGATAAAAAGTAAAACATTAGTTGAATAATATCATAGTAAGCACAATAAAATGGATTTCCAATGTTAAAACCCGGCAATAATCTCGAGCAATGAGCAAACGTGATTGTAACACAAAGTACGTACAATCTTCCCGCATTCCCGTACGGAGCATAAAATACAACTGGAGGCTTACGTACATTATTCAACTCCCCCTAATCCTAAATACCCGACATTATTATTCTACTTGCGATAGATATATATGTATATAAAAGTGGCTAATAATATATAGATCAATTGGAGCATTGTCTTGGCTGTTTCAGAAAAAATGTTTGGGAAGATCCACTGATTGTAATATTGATTGATATTGATATATATTAATCGATCGTTACGTAAACGAGCCGTGAATAGGCGATAGGGCACTGTAATCCATATAGGTGGATGTATCGATGATGGGGGAAGGGAGGGGTAAACATTGGGTTTCGGCTAAATTGTATTATCCTGATGGTGAGTAAAGCAATTAATCGAGCGGCGGGGGTTTGGGGATGCGACCCCGTGAGAATGCTCGGCTGTCATTGGAAATGAGAATTATTTGTGGACACGCGACTTGCAGCATATGCCGTGGGAATTTACGTCCTTGACCTCCTGACTGCTGATCTATTGGGTGTTCAAATGGGTTTTATTTTGGTAAGTGGTTTTGTCGAGGGTTAGATGCCTGATTTTAACTTTTGATTGGGGAGTTTTATTGGAAATTGTGGTGAAATATGCAAAAATCATGGAGTGATTCGTAGGTGGTTAGGTATAGTTTTATCATATTGTATGAAATCTTAGTATTTTATATAGTTTTTATGTAATTTGTAATTATATGTGTTCATATGATGATGCATAACATATATCTCTATATATTATACATGGAAAAAAATAAATAGTAAATGCAACATGATGCAGTCTTGGTAGTGTTGCGCTAGCATGAAAAAAATCATGTGGCAGCAACATGATTTTCATGTAGCCGTAATAGCACAAAATTAAGCAGCAGCAACTAAATATTTATGCTTCAGAAACATTATTTATTATAAAGTAACTAGGTTTTTTAGGATTTATAATATTGAAGATGAAAATAAGAGTAAATTATCGAATTATACAATTTGTGAACGATATCTTTGTTTATTAAAATTAGGGGAACCTGGGGCACGAAAGCCCCCCTGGGGCACAACAGCCCCCCTCAAAAATTTGGTAAAAATTTTTTTTTCAATTTCTGTCAAGTTATGACCTCTATAATGTTTTTATTATATTTTGGGCCAATATGCGATATGCGGGACATAATGGACCACTCGAAAAAAAAATTGTAACGAAAAAATTATTTTTTTTTTCGAATTGTGATAAATTTAAAGAATTTATTATTTTAGGCTTTTTCAGGTCAATGGTATTTATCTTGGGTAAAATGAATAAGAAAAAATTTAATTGAACTGAAAAATTTAATCAAAAGTTGAATTATATTGCTTATAAAAAATTGAAAACACAGTTTTTTGAAATTAAAACAGTAATAACTATATTATTAATTATTGATCGCGGTATTTTCTGCACCAGGCAGAAACCCAATCTCAAAGTTTTATTTGAATTCCTCCAAGGATGTCTTACTCTACGCAATTCATATTTCTAATTTTGACTTGATAAAAATATAGAAAAAAAAAAAGGTCTGGTTCAAGATCTTTTTTTCTTGTACGTAGGTTTAAAACCTCTATGTACAATAAAAGAAATTAATTATATTATTAATTATTATCTATTTAAAACTAATTAACAGTTAAAAAGTAAAATTTATTACAATTTTTAAAACGTTAACAAAAATTAAACTTTGAATAAAACTTGAAATAAAAATGTTCGATAATTAAGAAATCACATCGCGATAATTTAATGACTATACGATTATTCGCAATGATCACAGATATATTCGTCAGAATAATCTCTGCCAATACTTGCGCAAGAATCATCAGACCATTTATTACAATTTTTTCACTGAATCCAAGACTCTATGGATTCTGAGTCATGTTCATTGCAATAAAGACAATGGCAATCATCATTTTTATACTTTAAATGTTTTTTTCTTTAATTTTTTGGTTTTGATTTTATTTTTTTTTTTTATTTTTTTTAAAGTTTTCGGTGATACTCAAGACTCGTAAGAATCGTGGTTTTCCCTCGACGACGTTTTCTAGGAGAAGAATCTCTAGATTTTAATGGTAATGGCTTCAGTGAAAACAAAATTTTTTTTTTTGATTTTTTGCATAATTTTGACTGATTCATTCGAAATAGACGGAAAATAAATGAATTTGATGATTGAAAGCCACAAAAAGAAAAAACCGGCTTAAGGGGGCCGTCGTGCCCCAGGCTCCTCTATATACAATTTTTATTGCCAATAGCTTTGGTTTGTGATAAAAGTAATTAAATTATTATTAATTGCTATTATTTTCAAATTAAGTTTCTTGTTGCAATATAATTCAAGCCTTTTTTTTAATCGATAGACAAGGTACAATTGGAGGTGAAAGATTAAGTAAAGGTTCCTTGCACAATTAGCGTGACTATTTATTTTTACATTCCACGCATGATAATGACGATCAAATCGTATCGGTGTCATACCATACATGACAAGAAAAGCATCGTTCGCCATTGCATAAATTTTGTAAATTTTATAAATATTTTAAATTCAAAAAAATCTAGTTGCTTGATAATAAATAATTTTTCTGAACCATAAATATTTAGTTGTTGCAGCTTAATTTTATGCTATTAGGGCTACATGAAAATCATGTTGCTGCCACATGATTTTTCTCATGCTACCGCAACATGATTGTCATGTAGCCGAAACATAACCAATCATGTGGCTGCAACATGATTTCATCATGTTTATTTACCAAGAGTGCATCATGTTGCATTTACAATTTATTTTTTTCCGTGTATGTTATATATGTGCTTATATGACACATAAAATCGCATGTGGTCTTATAAAAAATATACATTCAGATGTGATGTCAAATATAATGTAATATGTGATCTTATAGAACGTAAATATTCATATGTGATATCGAATATAATGTCATATGTGATCTTACATGAAGAATATGTTTATATGTGCTGGCATATTTCATCTTCTATTACATATATGTTCATGTGTGATATTCTATATGATAGTATCTGATATATTTGTTCATATGTAATGCTCCATATGATCTTTTGTAATGCTATATTTCCATGTATGATGTTATATGCTATATATGTTATTATATGATGTCAAATATGACAATGAATAACATGTGTGTTCATATATGATGCCATATACGATCTATATTATCATATATCAATGTAATTAATTGAAATTAGTCAAAAAATTGACACAAAAATGTCTAATACCAAAATTGATATATTCTATAAAAATGAATCCAGACAAACGAGTGATGACTGATGACACACATTTTCATCTGTTTTATGTCCTCGGTAATTTTTATATGGCTTTTGAGAGAGTTTTTTAGGCAGGGGCGATGACAGATAGACGGGATTTCCCCTCCTAATGTCGAGCCATTGCGTACTTTTACGATATGTGTTTTCGGCTATTAAGGAGGCACACCCTTGCGAAAAAGTAGCTCACCCATGCAAAAGTACCGTGTGTGATGCGAGTTTCAGGATTCTCTTAAAGCTGAATCGCGGATGGGTGTGACCGTGGAGGAGAAAAGGCGAGAGCTGTTTCCGGTGCGTTTGACTCGGTACACGAGCGAACAGGAAATGTGGATGGCGGTATGGCCAAGTGGTGCATATGATTCTACACACCCTCCAGCTTTTCCTTTTTTTTTATTCTTTTGCTGCTGAAATTCTGGTCTGCTCGCCCCCTGTTGAGGGTAGAAGGTACGAGATCAAGTGAATCCACGCGAAACGAAAATAATCTTTAGGGTATTGAATAAACAAAAGTCACCTCCATATTAATATTGTCGATGATTTATTTTGTTATTATTATTTTATTTTTCTAAAAAAAAAATATTTATGGAAAAAAAAAAATTGTTTCGAAGCAAATGAATTTATCAATAATGATAAAATTATATTACCAGTGGATCCAAAATTAAAAATTTTGAAAAATCAATAGACGGTCACAGTAATTACCCGATGAATAAACTTTAATTTAAAACTATAAGCACAAATATTACGTCTTTTGTGATGTATATAGAAGGACGAAGAGATTTCCTCGACTTTAATGTAAGGAAAATAAGAAATTGGAGTAGAGAGCAAACAAATTCCAAGGCAAAATGTAAAAAAATTAAAAACGTCAGTTGATTCTCCTGCTCCAAGGCGGAATTCATATATATATATTTTGACGTTATTTTAAGCGGACCGAATACGAATAGAAGACCGAGGCCGCATAATTAGCATGAGAATAATGCCGGCCGGTTTCTTAATCAAACTTTTAAATGGGTTTTTCCCAGCGGTCTCGGACAAGCATAAAAGTCTAGGCTGCCCCTCATCTCATAATCACGGCAAGACGGAGGAAAAATCGCAGGCAAGTGATGCCTCCACTGGCGCTTTTTAATGCTGGAATGCTAATCACTGAATATTAACACCTTATCCACCCACCACATTCGCCTAGTGAATATTTTATGCCTTTTATCTTCTGGTTTTTCAAATTTATGTTAAAATAGAAGAGAAAGGAGGACAATTGAACTTATTTTACATACATACGTCGAGTTAGGAGGGTTTTAATTGACAACATTTATAAATGGTTGAGCTACATTACTTTTGAACGCTAAAAAGCAGACATAAATTCTAGTTTTTCGTAATTTTTGATCAATCTTTCCTTACTTCTAGATCTAATTATGATTCTTTTAATAATTATCCACAAATACAATGTAAGAAATATTAAAAAGTACCATTAATTTTTATTGTAATATTATTAAGGTTGAAAATAATAAACGTGAAAAATGAATTAGATGAATAATTATTTTTTACTGTTTTAATATTTAAAATTACAGTAAAATAAAATTTTTTTAGTGAAAGTTCTAAAAATTAACCAGGCTTTTTATTAAAAATGAATCTTAGCGGTATTATCCACCAGCTGTTAGGCGGCGCTGCAATCGCTCAAGACATCAGCTTTATAAAAAAATTACACATTTTTGTGATCAGTTGTTACTTACTTACAGTTAATTCTAACAACAATTTTATACAATTCATATTATAATAAAATTTGATGCTATTATTTGAATATTATTTATAAAAATGTACTTTAGTGTCATTTGTTTTTATTTTTTTTACTATTAGCTATTATTCTATATAAGTATTCTTACATTTCTTCAAGTAAAATAACCTTAAAAAATACATTAAATCAAAACAATTAATTAAACATTCAATTTTATTAAACTAAAATCTAGTTTTTTAAAAATAAAAAACCTATAAAAATAATGATATTCCATTTATAATAATTAATATGCCCAATAATAATTCTATTCCATTTGTGCGGTAAACTACATTAAGTTTTTCTTTTATTTTCCGGTTGGTTACAATAAATTTTACTGACATGAACTTAGAAAAATATTGCTAAAGAAAATTTTATTTTTCTTGAACAGAAAAATGAAATAAAGATAAAAATTGAGAACACTTGTCTAAAATTGTATTCCATCACTCCTGGTCACTGAAAATTAACTCATTCTAGACCAAAAATTCAAATTTTTCGTAATTTTTAATCACACAATTCCCCAACTAACTTTTCCACAGTAGATAAGCCAATAATTAATAATAAAAAAAAAGAAATAGTAAAAAAGAATTGTCTCCATCTGAAATGAAACTAAAAACAAATCCAAAGTACGGGCGTTCTTTCCCAGGAATTTTAGCATGGCTACATCGATTTCCTGATATCACCAGAACTCTGTAAACGAGTTGATGAGAGCGAAAATGTGTGGGCATCGAACCGCGGGAAAGCTACCGAGCGAGTCGGTTGACGGGAGCCGAAGCCGGGGGTTACTATCGTACTTTTCATTCCCTGTTTTCGATACTATGACCAGAAGTCGGCGGGAGGAAGGGGCCAGTGAAAAGGGGGTGAGAGGGTGCCGATGCAAGTGGTGTGGATAGTGATATAATACCGTCACTGGATTCCCGCCAACCTAAAACTAACGAACATATCCAGCAGCCACGGCCACGTCCGCGATGTACTGGAGCATTGCCACTGGCATAGTACGGAGTACAGGGTGCAGAGTACATCAGAAACGGACAGACAGACGAACCGTGGAGAATCCAATGACAAACGAACACAACGCCGTCACCAGAACACTGAACACAACTCTTGCGACCACCCAAATGGATAAATTATTGATATCACAAATTAACCACCCACCCACACCTACCACATACTCATCCCTATTTGTATTTATCTGAAACACCTGCTGATACCAATTTGTTAAATGGGCATAAGAATAATGATAATAATATTTATTATTATCATAAATCAGTGAGCATGTTTTTGAAATGGCCTTTTTTTGGAGAAAAATTCTTCAAGATAGTAAAATTCTTAAAAATGATTTTTTTGTTTCAAAATTTTTGGTAAAGAAACAATGAGACCTGAAAGTTTCCAAAAATGAATAACTAATAAAAAAAAAAAAAAATTACTAAATCAAATCGTACTAACCATTTTTTTTTTATTTTAAGGAAAATTTGAAAATAATCTTTGTTATTTAATCAAAACTAATTAAATTATATAGAGAATTATTTTTAATTAATGCAATATAAATTCAACAACATTGGAATCATATCAAGATATATCTGCCTAATATGTCCTGGTATGATTTATAAGCTTTGATATGATCATGTACGCACATATATAATTTTTAATTGAAATAGTATTGAAAGTTTCCGACAGATGGCGCATGATCGCTAAATCATCTCATTACAAGAGAGTTAGGTTTAAGGAATTAAGTAACAAAATAAAAATTCTTTTTTTGACTCTCTTGAGAAGCTTATCATACAATGATTTTTAGTTTAATCAATTACAAAACCAATTTTTTGATAAACAAGCCATGTAAATTGATGCAGAAATTTTTACAAAAAGGAAATATCACAATAAATTATTTCTCTATTCTTATATATAGCCTGATATGGCGCTATATAAAAATTATTTCACGGTTAAGCATAATTTTATTGAAATTTGAATATAGTTTGGTTCTATTGTCATGATATTAATCAGTTATAGGTTCTCACGTTAGTTTTCCTTAATTTTATAGATCCTTAGATCTTGAACCATCCACCAGTTTGTCGAATGTATCAACACAAGGTTGTCATGTAAATAATAAAATAATTTTCTGAATAATAACGTAACGATGATGAATATTTTATTTGTAAAATTAATAATGCATTGGTAAAATAAAATAATGCATTATTCATTATTCATAGCCTCGGGTCGAGCTTTTCAAAAATATGGAAAGTAAAAAAATATTAAATATTAAATTATAAGTGTGAAATTTAAGGGACACACACATACACACTCAACTGGAGCCTCAAGTGAGCCACTAAAAAACTTGAATTACCACGGTGCGATAATTTTCCGAATAGAGAATAAAGTGATTAGCATTTTTCGGGTTTCTCCGAAGGTGGGACGGGGCCGGTGACATACGTCGAATGACATTTCGACTCACCTCGGTGTATAATTCAACGGTGTATTGGTGTTTCTGTTCGTGTGCGTGTTTGTGTTCAGGCCACACAATGATGCCCCTTATTTATTTAAATACCCCAAGAGCGTCTCGAGTTCCTTTCAGGCAAGATTTATGCACGCCACGCCGTTAATTGTCGAGCTATTATCCAGCTAATGGTATTCCACGACGTGTACACATCGTCATTCTATATGCATCGTGACAAAAATATCATTTCTCATTTAACCTTTTTTATTTTTTATTTTTTATTTCGTATTTTTGTCTTCATCCTTGACTTGCTTATTAAAATAACCGAATATTAATAACCTGTATCATTGAAAACTATTTTATTATAATTACTTATAATTATACAGTAAGTTAAACTCTCAAACTTGAAAATTTATTATAATTACACCTGATATTTATAAATACATCATTACATTATTAACTCATTTTTAAAAAAATTATTATTATTATTATTATTATTATTATTATTATTATTATTATTGTAATTTTTTTTATTTATAAAAATTTATTCAAAATCACTTCTAATAAATTTTATAAAAATAAAAATAAATAGATAAATAAATAAATAAGAAAGATAAAAATAAATAAATATGAATATTAAAATATTCATATTTTCAATTTTTTTTTTCTGTTTCACGGATTTCCGCGGATTAATAATTTTCAATGAATCTAGGCATGTAAGTACTTATTTTAAAAGAAATTCTATGATCTATTAGCTCTCATTATTATTTTTTTTCCGTACAAAATTTTAAGCAAAAAATTTCTTACATCCGTTCCCGATTCCTGCAATCAGAAGATCGCTCCCACAAAATGATCGGATCATTACCCAACAAATAGAATAATTAATCGAACAATACACCATCCTTAAACAGTGACTTGGACTGTTGGTTTGGTGTCTAAACTCTGTTGGAGTGTGAGTATAAACGTGAGGACAAAAATAAAAAGTGAGCATAATAGCGTGTTCCTCGCGTCTTGTTCGCCGACAACAAAGTCAAGTGGGGTACAATGAGACACGCCAGCAGTATTATATATTGAATGGCACATCACATACATACAAATACATATTACATATATGTTGATATATAAGAGACGTGTCTTGTCTGGCCAGTACTCGAGGCAGAGCTAGAGCTAGGAGACGCTGGCTCGCTTGGAATCCATAGACAACAATGCAATGACCTGCCTGGTCTTACCCTGTCACCGATATATATTGAATTACGCGCGAGCCAAACCCTCAGGGCATGTCTTCAATCACTCACTCCATCGGAGATCCAAGATGGATCCTCCATATCCGTATCCATCTCCGTCAAAACTATTATCGAGTTATTAATGATCATTTGTCGTTGTCGTTGTCGTTGTCACTGTATCTTAATGCCTTCAACCTTTAAAGAGACATTCCTTCTCTTTGGGCCACAAGATCACCCTTGTATAATCTTCAATGTATACACAAGGAAATAAGAGTAATCATTACTATGATAAATGAGAACAATGATTTTTAACGATAAGAGTCACTTTAGAAAGAAATTTCCTCTACACGGAGAGAAAAATATGGAAATCATTCCTATAATTTTAATAAAATGTTTTCCTATACCATTTTAGGAGCGATTAGTTAAATTATGGGAATCGTACCCATAATTTTTGGGAAATGTTACTATAATTATGGGAATGGTTCCTATAATCATAGGAACAATACCTATAATTATAACGGTAATATCAGCATGATTCCCATAGTATATAGGAATAGTTTCTATAATATTATAGGAACCATTCCTATAATATTATAGGAACCATTTCTATAATATTATGGGAACCATTCCCATTATATTATAATGCTGATGTCTAATAATATTGTTCATATAAATAATAAAAGTTACATACCCAAAAGGTGGATTTAATAAATATTTAACGTATTCATTGTAAATAAATAATTTGTTTTAAAAATAAAATGAAATTGTAAAAATAAACAATGAATTTCCATATCTATTTTGCTCCTCTAATTGTATAGTGAGAAAATATCCCTTTTATTAGAGAAACTTTAGAATTGCTAGAATATTTTTTAATATTATTCAACACAACAATAACTGAGTTGGAATAAACAATTTAAGATTAACTAAACACGTAAATAAAAATTACGAAAAAGAAATTTTTTCACTCTAGTGAAAGATCAATTTTTATTTACAAAAAAAATTTTATTAGAAAAAAAATATATAATAATTACTTTATATTTTTGATGTGATTGCTCCATTATTATGAACATAAAAATTTTTCTATTATTATGTGCGTCATTCCCATAATATCATAGGAAACATTCCTATATTATTATAGGAACAATTCCTTTAATAATATAGGGACCATTCCTATAATATTATAGAAACCATTCCCATAATATATTGAAGCTATTCCATTATTATATAGGACTGTTTCCAATAAATTATGGGTATGGTTCCCATAACTAGCATAGGATTGATACCTATAATGATCATTTTATTATAGAAATCATTCCCATAATTTTTGGAAAGATTCCTATAAATTTCTCTCCGTGTATTTCTAAATAGTGACTTCAATTAAATTATTAAAAATATATATAAATTAATAAATAAATAAATTTATTGTAGAAATACAGAAAAAATCAATCAATAAATTTTGCTATAAATACCTAGAAGTTATTTTATAGTACAATCATTACAGTGATTAAATTTATGTAACATGTAATTAAGTAGAAGGTTAATTCCTTTTCATTACAGTGATGTTTATTCTTTATTTAGTTACAATTTAATATTACATTAATATGACAGTAATTGATACCATAAAAATAGTAATAAAAAATTGTGCATAGTACATAGTAAAAAATTTTACGTCATTGCGTTAAAAGAACTTTTATTAAATATTTAACACTTTTTTGTGTTGAATTAAGAGAATTAACAGAAAAAAATGTTTAAATATTAAACAAAAAAATTTTTAACACAAATTTTTTTGACGCAATGAAGCAAAATTTTTTATTGTGCAGATAGTATCATTTACAATTTTTATAAAAAAAAAGTTTGGTTACTCATTCTGTATAAAATAGTAAATAACTATTTACTTTTCTCGGTGAAGTTGATAGGCTTAGTCAAATGAAATTCAAACCTAAAGTCGAAGAAGGTAGCGAGTGTCCAATGAAGAATCCGAGAACACAAATCCTGATAAATGAAACTCTGCCGAGAGTTACCCAGAAATGAAAGGGACAATCGATTAAAGGGTAGAGCTAGAAGTAAGAGACTCTGGCCTGACCACTGCGAAGAGTGAGAAAAGAACAGACAGAGCAGCAACACAATAGAATATAAAAATGTAAAGGGATAAAGTAGAGGGGTCGCGGGCTGACATCCGAACGAGAACGGGGATCGGAGAATGGACTGGAGGTTTTATTTGGAAAAACGCATATTCCAGCTTCCGGACTATCATTCACCGATTCTGGCTTTTTTTGATTTGGTTGATCTGGAGAATAGAGGAGGGAGGGGATCATATGAGGGCCGGTATAATGTAAGGCAGGGACGTAATCAATAAGACATTGGTGATGGTGACGCGACAGTTATGGCTGATAGGGGAGAAGATAGTAGCACAGAAAAGATAGTGATACTGCGGATAGTGCTCTCTGATGCGGGAACCGCCGACACCATGCCCACTCCCATGAATATCTTTCGATAGATTGCACATATTCGAGGCAGACCCCAGCGGCGATCGAAAAAAAAATAGAGAAGAAAAAAGAAGAAATGGAAAAAGTTATTTTTCAATAAGCGGGAAACCAATAATTTAAATTTATTTTTTACATACAAAGAAATTTTCATGAAGATTTACGATTAAAATAATTTAATGAGAAAAATTACCGGGATGTATTATAATTTAAGGAGCTATCTTACCATTTATTAGTTACAGCGATACTTTTGCACGCCTCATAAGCGAAGCGTTGAGGTTGTGCTCTACTCTCGACATTTCAAAAAAAGCAGTTTTCTCGAAACTGAAATTGATTTTTGTTATTTATATCGCACTTAAAGGTTAATATGAGTACACTTATAACAAGTTAAATAATTTGTCAGGCACATAAAATATATTTCAATAACAATTTTTTTGTTTAACATAGTAAATAATAACATTAAACATAATCTTTTCTGGACGTCCGTGTATGAATGGATGTATGTGGCAGGGAAATTGGTCGAAAAAATGATCGTACCGGAATAATTTTTTTTTTATTATCTAAAGTAACACACGACGGATTTTTTCAATTAATGTGAGCGTTCAATTCACTGTCGTTAAATTATTATTTATAAAAAAATAATATATGACTGTGGATTTTTTTGTATATCTACACTGATAGAAGAATTTCTTAGTATTTAAGATTTCTTTGTATTTAAGAAATCATTTCTTAAACATCATTTTTTAGTATTTAAAAAATATTTCTTAATATTTAAGAAATATTTCGTAGTATTTAAAAAATATATATATTTCAAACTTTTTAAAGTTTGTGGTAGTAAAATTACCGAACTCGGCTGTAAAATAAACGAAAACTCAATGCAGCTTACCGTACACATGGGATGAAATTATTATTGGACTTAATATTGTTAAAGGAATATTATTAATTTTTTTATAGATGTTATATTTTTAAAAAACTGTATTTTACTTTAGTAAAATTTAATGTTTAATTAATTTTTTTGATTCAATTTTTCTTAAGGTTAAAAAAAATAACGAGTAGCATTAAAGTACCCATAAAGATAATTGTATAAAAGTGATGTTAGAATTAACTGTAATTGAGCAACAACTGATCACAAAAATGTGTAATTTTTTATATAGCTTATAAGTTATAAGCGATTGCAGCGCCACTTACTAGGTGGATAATATCAACACTTATTCTTTATTAAAATAGTAAAAAATAATTATTTATCTTATTAATTTTTCGCATTTATTATTATTAACCTTAATAATATTGGAGTAAAAATTAAAAGTACTTTTCAATATTTTTTACATTGTATTTATAAATTATTATTGAAACAATTGTAATTAGATCAGAAATTTATAAATGTCCCACGTCTGCTGTCATTGTCATGGTAATTTTTAAACAAAAATTTTTTCCGTGCATCATCAAGAAGAAATCATGAAGTTCGGCGGCGTTATATTTATATATTTACGTATTTATATACATAAATGTGAGTAAGCCAAGGGAAGGAGAGTGTTATATAAGGCGTAACAGTAAGAGAAGCATATCATCGTACGCTGGGGAGCCGGCAGGGTGATCTGCAGTGCTAATCCGGCGCATAGTTTATACGTCATTAAACCACGGCCAGGGGTTACTCGGTTGTACGCACGTCCGCAAGGAATTTCGGCTGTCATGACTCTACCCTGTACTCTGTCTACAAGAACACGGCCACGATGATATATATAATAGGAGCTAGAGCTAGAACTAGAACCCTAGACCGTAGGCGCTAGACATGTCACGGCGAATCATCGTCAGATATGACAGACTAGGGTAGTTCCCTGCTTCTGCTCTGGTCGAGGGACCAAATTCGACATTAAATGATATCGTCGGCCACCAAATAAGCCTCGAGTAATTAATATCTCTTGTTGTTGTATTATTACATGTATTTTTATTTATGAATTATTATGTTTATCTTATGAATGTATGATTAAGAGAATAAGTGTAATTTAGTTCAAGGAAGATTTATTTAATATAAGATTTTAAAGTTAGTTAGTAATTAAAGATATTTTGAATTTTATACTAGACAAAAAAATTAACTTGATTAAAGAGAAAAATTCTTGATCTGAAAAATTTTTCTTGCACAGTAAAAAATATTGTGCATTTGCGTAAGTAAGGTCTGTGTTAAAATAATATAAAGTGAGTTAAATTTCAACACTAATTTTGTGTGGACCGTATTTATCACAGAAATTGTGTTGATTTTAGACAATATTTTTTACTGTGTGGTTTGAGTAATTTTTCTTGTTTCAAAAAATTTTTTCATGTGACCATATATGGCCATAGTGGCTTAATATGTCCTTATCTGGTCATATATAGCCTGATATGGTTATATATGTTCATGGTAATTATTTTATCAAAAGTAGTATTGAAAACTTCCAACAGGTGGCGCATGATCGCTGAATCGTCTCACTATAAGAGAGTTAAGTCTGACGAATTAAGTTCTAAAACAAAAAATTACCGTAAATTATGTTGGTATTTTTATGCAAACAGCTTAATTTGGTCCATTTGGTCACATATGACCAGATCTGGCCATATATACATATAATATATTTATACAGAAAATATATTTTTTATTGTTAACAATATACTTCGATTATATTTTATATTTTATATTTATATTTATATTTATATTTATTTAATAACCACATCATTATTTATTTAATAACCAATTTTTTATATAAATAATTTTTGTTAAAAGTCGAAAGTTTAAATTGGTAGTAAAATTTCATATTAAAAGTACTGAAGATCTTTTTTTCTTTAGTGACAAAAATATTCTCTTGATCCTAATTGTCGTATGTAACTTGAAAAAAAAATCACAAACAATGGAGCAAGCCTAAATTTAAAAGCCCAAAGTCTGGAGTTTAATAGTTCAAGTCTGGGATATAATAATTTATACTTATCTTTATCCACGCTATTGTTTCGAAGGAAACGTTGAATCTGAATCTGGAGCGTTAGATATAGAAGTTTAACAACCAGAGTAAAATATCCTTCGGTTATATGTCCCCCTGAGCTATATCCATCGGCGTTTCCCTCCCCAGTCAAAGTACGAGACTCGGTAGCATCCCTTAATTACTGCCGCGTGCAAATTGGAAGGAAAAATTAATCGCAGAAATGACTTAGTAGTTGGCATGGACGGAGGCGGGCTGCTGGGGGTTGCCGAGCAGAGGAAGCTTCCAGGGTGAAGAGGGTGGATGCCGGGCTATATATAAGAGGGCAAGGGCAAAGGAGGAAGCTGCGCACTCGGGATTGCACAAAGGGGATGAAAGGAAGTCCGGGGCAATTAGAATGATGCCCTTTGCACGGCCTTATTTTATGTATATATAACTATAACTATGCTATACTACTACTTGCTCGTTCGCTAGCTCACTGGCTTCTCACCCCCGACTACCCTATAAATATATATTTACCGTTCCGAGAGAAATTAACTTAATAAATTTATGGGTAATTTTCGCACTTACAGTTTTGCCAATTTTTTTTTTTAATTTTATTAAATGTCTGTTGAATAATCGCCGATTAATTTTAGAGTAAATTACAAAAATTTGGGGGTTTAATTTGACCGGTTTACAATTGTTTATTAATTGATTATTAAAAAATTTTCTACTTAGAAAAAAAATTTTTGTAAAGAATATAATTCTGATTTTATTATTTGAGAATTTTATTTTTTTTTACTAGAAAAAATTTTCTGATATTGCCTTAAATGAAAATTGGCCATATCAGGCCATATTTGTGACTACACGGAAAAAAAATTGAAGGAGTTTTTACTATTTTACTATTGTAATTTTTACTAAATAAAATAGTAACGATGGACTATACTTCTCATTGAGTAATTTTTACGACCTACTATTGTAAATTTTATCCAACAAATAAGACTAGCAAGAGTCTTAAAAAGTTGGATACTATAGAGCAAATTATACAATATGTGTTTGTGAACTTTACAATTCAACTATTGTAAAAATTCACAGTTGGTTTTTTTAAAAGAAATATTAGGGAGGGAGAGAGAGAGAGGGTTGGACTAATTGGTACCTGTACAGTAATCGAAAAAAGAAACCGACATTTTCGTGTTATGTGAGGAATCGAACCCAGAACCCTGTGTTGGCAGCCAGAGACTCTCCCTCTACGCTACCCGAGGTAAACTAAGATCCATATCATTTAACATTTACATAAACTCGGAGTCTAGCGGTGTCACGGCCATCACTCACACTAATTGAGAAACATTCCAATTCAACTATTGTAAAATTTGCTATAGTTCTATTGGAAAGATACAGAGGCAGCACTGGAAATTTTCATCTCTTACTTTTTACAATAGTAATATCGTAATTTTTCATGAATAAATAGTATTTTTTCTTCTAAAATATTTGACAATTAATAGTAATAAAAGTATAGTCCAGCTTTACAATAGTTGTATCGTAAATTTTCCCAGAAATTTTTTCCCGTGTATATATGTCTTATTATGTCCTGATAAAGTCACATATGCTCATATATAACTTTTCGACCAAAGTAGTGTTGAAAAAATCCGACAGGCGGCGTATGATTGCTCAATTATCTCGTTATAAGAGAGTTAATTTTTGCAGTATCAATTTATACAATAAAAATCAATTTTTCGACTCATTATTACAATTTTTACTTAAGTTTTTTTATAAAATTTTTTACCTTAACAAGTACAAAAAAATCGAATACATTAAATTATAAACAAAGCAAGATTTTTAATCAATTGAAAAAATAATTAAAATTTTCATATCTTTAATCTTTAAATTCTTTTGAAAAACGTCCCCCATGAAAAAAAAATATATTTTAAATATATTAAAAATATATAAATAATATGTATAGTAAATATATTTTTAATAACTAACTTTTGGCCGATTTATATATATATATATATTTTAGATATATTCAAAATATATTTTAAAATACATAAAAAATACATAGCTAAAAATATAAAAAAAATATATTTTTAATACATCTAAAATATATTTGAAATATGTAAAATATATATAAAAATCGGCCAAAAGTTAGTTATTAAAAATATATTTACTATAAATAATTTATATATATTTATATATTTTTTATCGATTTCGACATATATTTTTTTACATTTTTTTTCATGGGGGACAAAAAATGAAATAAATATCCAATTGAATAAACTTAACCATGAAATATCATGTAAGCCTCCTGGTCGGATTACTCAGCAATCAAATTTTAATTTTCCTCCATTAAATGTATCGAAAAAAGCGCCGCGAGTATAAGTTGAATGCCAATAATAAAGGTAACAATAATAATACAAACTGGAGCTTTTCAGAGGAGCACAAAGGCAAAGACGGGGCAGGGTGAGGGGTGAGGATGAGGGTGAGGGGGCAGCCGTCTCGGCTCACACACGGTATTATATCTGTGGAGGGTGGAGGCGGACAAGGACGGAAGGCTCATCAACTAATGGCCCGCACTGGAACCAAACCTTTGCTTTGCTTCTGCACATCAGTTTGACTGGATGCCGGTAGCATTACTGCTGCACCTACTCACTATACGATATATGTATAGTATACCAGCTATTTCGCATCAACAACATCCGACATTATACTTGGCTTTCTCATGAGAGAGCAGACTCTTCCTCCGTACGCCGTTCAGCTTCTGAGCTTTTCGCTCAGAGCTTATATTCCTCAAACTCAGGCAGAAACGCGGATTTTCAGCTCACGGGTTCGTTTGTGAACACTCACACCACCACTTGTATTACAAGTATGCTATTACTACTTGTTATGTCTGTGCCAGGTACTTTCGGGTCCATTATGGGACAAAGTATGATTTAGTCTGTCCAAATATCTGATATATAAATTTGTTGAGCTTTGTTCAATCTTTATATTGTTGTAATTAATTAATTACACTTTTTATTGAGATAAATTTTTTTAAGGAATAAAGAAAATTCAGACTTAAATTCAGACCCACTTTTAAAATTTTTAAGACAAAATATTAATGAAGAAATTTACACGGAAAAAAGTAAACTGTAATATTCACTTGGATTCCGGTTAATTTTTATAGTTTCAAACAGTAAAGCGGACATCGGGGTAGCAAAAATATAAATATTACAGAACTTAATGTAGAAAGTATAAAAGCCACAATTTATAATTTAATATTCAAAATAAGTGATTAATAGCTGTCACTATAGTAAATAACGACTTTTTCATCGTAAAAAATTACAGTTTCAAACAGTAAAAACTGCCATTTCAATATATAGTCAATATTATGAGGAGAAGGGGAACTTAGATGAAAGAGAAGGGGGTCTCACTCTGGGAAAATTTATCATTTGAAACAGTAAAAATTATACTTTTAAAATATACATTTTACCAGTCCAAGTAAGTCAATAATTACAGTTTGATTTTTAGCGTTGCGTTTAAAATTTACCATTTTACTTTGTAAATATTGACTTTGCTTGTATGAGAAATTTACTAACTTTATTTTATACTTTTTACATATCATAAAATCATTTTTTAGGTACGAAATGATAAATATCAAAGTCTGAATTCTTAATTATTATACTTTAACATTTTAGACATTTACATAGCGAATATTACTGTTTGAAATAGTATTTTCTTCCATGTAAAGAGTAAGTTGTAACGTTTAAATGGTAAATATTATAAAGTGAAAAGTAAAATCACGATTTTACTGTTTGAAATGATAATTTTTAGCAGTTGATCATTACTTATTATAAATCGACTGTTATTTATTACAGTTTACTTTTTTCCCCTTCAGAAAAATTCAAAAAAATCTATGCAATATTCGCGAATAAAAATTGCTTTTTTTTTCTTTGAAAATTTAACCTTTAAATATTCACATAAATTACAATTGAAGTGTCTGACTAAAATTGTTATTTGTTGTCATTTCCAATTTTTTCAAATTTTGGTAATTTAAAAAAAAAAATTTCTGAGTGCTGAATAAGCTTTTAAGAAACTAAAATAAGATTATTTTGATTGAATAATCATTTACTCTGATAATTAATTTTAACAATTCATTGAAAATTGTATATACTGATAATTTTAAAGAAAAATCTGATTTTAGAATTATTAATAAAATATTCTGCAAGTGATGGAAAAAAAAATCATTTTTTTTTAATTTTAGTTAAAATTTTCTACTTTTTTTGTAATTTTGTAAAAAAAGATTTACTTATTTGTTACAGAAATTACTTTTTTAATCTTAAAACTCAAATTTTTAAATTGTAAACAAATTCTTCAAAAAAAAAAAAGTGAATTCTTTTTTTAAGACTATTTTCCGCGAAAAATATCCCTACAATTAATTAAGACAGATTATTCATAAGAAAACTTTTCATCAAAATAAGCACATGTATTCAAACCAAAATACAATAAAGAAAAAAAGTATTTATATTTAGTAAATAAAATACACTTTATGAAATAAAACATTAAAAAGTGAATGCATGGAAGTATTAAGTGTCGCAGGATCAACGACGAAGCGGAGCTGAAAAAAGGTTGGAAAAAACTTTGAGAGAATACTCTCCGAGGTGTTTAATAAAGATAATGCCCGAGATAGAGTGTTCCAGCAGCAGAACCAGCAGCAGCCTCACAGGTTGAAGGATGAGGGATGAGGGCGAAGAGCAAAAAGAGTAAGGAGAATTCGCGAGGTTGGGACTTGGCTCATTCAACTGCGCGCTCGTTCGTGAGTTGTTCCTGTGAATGCTCTCAATGCTTTTCTCTGCACTTTTCCCCTCTTTCTTTCTTCACCCTTCGTTCTCTTCAGCCTCCACCTCATTCACCTCAGCCTTAACAGTTTTGCACATCATTTGCATAAGCTCCAGTTATCACTGGTAAAACTCTTAAATGAGCAGATCGCTAAGACTGATTATTATTTTTTTTATTTTCATTTTTAACCTCCCGTTTTACGAGTTACTAACTGCTTTATATTTACGAGCTATATTCTATCACTTTTTTATTATTCATCATTAACTGTAACTCAACCACTAGATTAACTAATATTATTTTTAAAAAAATTTAAAATAAAACTTAAAGAAAAATATTCTTGATCTAGGAATAAAATTATTTTTGAAAGGAAAAAGATTTTTTTTTCTGATTTAAATAATTTCAATGATTTTATAAATTATTTTTAAAATTTTAATGGTTGATTTATAAGCTTCATAAATACAATATATAATGAGTGTTTTAATAATTAATTACCTTGCAAATGGAATAGTAATCATAAAAATTAATAATGTGATTTTAATTTTAACTTTCATTATGTATTAAATTTAATTCAATTAAATTTAAGCTTTATAAAAGTTTTACACTTAAAAAAAATTAAGATTAATTTAATAAAAAAAATTATTGAACCAAGAACATAATTGAAAAAAATCTAATTATCTTGAATCAAGTAAAAAATTCTATAAATAAGAAATTATTGAATCAAGAAAAATCTCTCAGTAAAATAATTTTTTTCTTGAATCAAATAAATTTTTTTTCAGTACATTGATAGAAGGATTAAGTAACAAAATTTTTATTCATTTATTTGGAAGAAACAAATATTTTGTACCCATCAATAATATTTGTTATAGTTTAATAAATGATTTCTTTATATGAACAAAGCCTTATTACATGGAAATAAATATTTAGTTCCACTAAATAATATTTAGTAACAGGTACTAAATATTTCTTTGGCAAGTATTGTCGGTAAATGGCTATGCTTTAATTCCAATGTTTATGTGATACATAACCTATTCACTAACTTAGATTATTTTATTCAACTCGATTTTGGGAGATTTATTAAACCTTTAAAAACACACACACACACTCCCAATAAATGTCTTTTATATATATGTCTTTTCTCAGTGGAGTTTAGTTTACATTTTTTAATTTATCTATTATTGATATGTTAAAAACTTGTTTAATTTTAAATTTTATAAATGTCTCAAACAAAAAAATATAATTTAATGAGATTATTTTCTTTATAATACCTTATATTTTTACTTAAAATTATTTATTCTAATTATTTTTATTTATTTTAAATTAAAAAGTTAGGTTACACGCTAAAATTAGCTAAAAAATTAATTTCTTTGATACCAATAAACGATTTATTGAGTAGCAATAAATCAATTGTTAAATACTACTAAATATTTATTTGGTGGAACTAAATGGGCTTTAATAAATGATTTAGTACCTATTACTAAACATTTGGTAATGAAAGGTTTGTTACTAAATCATTTAGTATCTGTTACTAAATTTTATTAAATAGAATTAAATCTTTCTATCAGTGTATAGGATTGCCTAAAAACGGATAATTAATATCGCTACACGGAAAAAAGTAAACTGTAATAAATAACAGTCGATTTATAATAAGTAATGATCAACTGCTAAAAATTATCATTTCAAACAGTAAAATCGTGATTTTACTTTTCACTTTATAATATTTACCATTTAAACGTTACAATTTTCTCTTTACATGGAAGAAAATACTATTTCAAACAGTAATATTCGCTATGTAAATGTCTAAAATGTTAAAGTATAATAATTAAGAATTCAGACTTTGATATTTATCATTTCGTACCTAAAAACTGATCTTATGATATGTAAAAAGTATAAAATAAAGTTAGTAAATTTCTAATACAAGCAACGTCAATATTTACAAAGTAAAATGGTAAATTTTAAACACAACGCTAAAAATCAAACCGTAATTATTGACTTGCTTGGACTGGTAAAATGTATATTTTAAAAGTATAATTTTTACTGTTTCAAATGATAAATTCTCCCAGAGCGGGACCCCCTTCTCTTTCATCTGAGTTCCCCTTCTCATAATATGGACTATATATTGAAATGGCAATTTTTACTGTTTGAAACTGTAATTTTTTAAGATGAAAGAGTCGTTATTTACTGTAGTGACAGCTACTAATCACTTATTTTGGATATTAAATTATAAATTGTGGTTTTTATACTTTCTGCATTAAGTTCTGTAATATTTATATTTTTGCCACTTCAATGTCCGCTTTACTGTTTGATACCATAAAAATTAACCGGAATCCGAATAAATATTACAGTTTACTTTTTTCCGTGTATCAGATAAGCAGCAGTCATTATCACTATCGGTAATAACCAACAGTTTGAGTAAATCGATATTTTATTTGGATTTAAGAGCGAAGAGATTTTGGGCAGTAAGAAT
The DNA here is from genome assembly GCF_020080835.1 of Cotesia glomerata. Lineage (NCBI taxonomy): Eukaryota > Metazoa > Arthropoda > Insecta > Hymenoptera > Braconidae > Cotesia > Cotesia glomerata. The sequence goes on along the minus strand of NC_058160.1, from coordinate 3,748,825 downwards.
AAGTCTAGCTGGTAAATAAAATAGTTAGAGTAAGAGGATGGTAGTTTGAGATTGTCCTTTTGTCTCGGGCAGAATTGGGTGTAGAAACGTGAGCAGATAAAGATTGAAGCCCGAGGTGAGAAGAAGTAAGAGCAATAGAAGAGAGGCTAGGCGTACGGCGTATCCGGATAAAGTGGATCGTGCTTGGCATAACTAGATCGCGTCAAGATACTGAAAGGCATAAATAGACTAGTAGTTCTCTGGATCTGTAGTTCTCTCGAACAATCCAAGCTAAAGTGTAATAACATCGTAGATCGGGTATATAGTTTTGTAGGACTGGTCTAGGTTGGACTTCTTGGTCAGAAACCGGCGGTACGTGTCCAAGTCGAAAGGCTTGACACAGGGTGAGTTGTGCTGTATGATGTTGCGTTGATATGCCATCGCTCCTGTCCAGAGAATGGGAAATGATCAATATTCATGGAGCCGGTTTTCGGGGGTTAAACTCAAGCGGACTGACTATTACTACTGGCATGGTAGAGCAGACATCAAGGGGGTGGATTTATGCGAATCCTTGCTTCCGCTACCGGCCCGTCAATTCCCTTTTTCGCCTACTCCTCCTACTCCATCCTGCTCTTGCTCTCTATTTGACTCCCCAGTTTTTGGTTCGATTCAAAAGCCCAAACTACGCTTTACTTTCTCGTTTCAATTTGAAACTTCCGTCCTTTTTTGTCGGGTCTAATTCGCGTAATTGCGTCTCATTTTTCGTATATAAAAAAATATTTTTACTAAGGTTTGAGGGGAATTTTTGTTTCTAAATTCAGTGTAAATATTTTTGATATTTTCAGTAAGATTTACTGGACTCGACCATTAAATAATAAAAAATTTCAATGCAGCTTACTACTCACATGAAATAGAATTATTAATGAATATAATTTTATCAAAGAAATATTATTATTATTTTTATAGGTTTTGTATTTTTGAAAAACTAGATTTTAATTTCTTAACATTAAATGTTTAATTAATTTTTGTGATTTAATTTATTTTTTAAGGTTATTTCACTTGAAAATGTATTTATAGAATAATATCTGATAGTAAAAATAATAATGAATGTCATTAAAGTACATTTCTTCAAATAATATTCAACTAATTGCATAAAGTTTTATTATAATGATAATTATATAAAAATTGCGTTAGAGTTAACTGTAATTAAGCACACAGAAAAAAAAATTTACTTGAATCAAGTAAATAATTTTGAAGAATTTCATTTTCTTGATTTAAGTAGAAAAATTCTTAATAAACTAAGAAATTTTTCTTGGTTTAAGTAAATTTTATTCAATTCAAGAATTTTTCGTCTTGATTCAAGACAATGAAACTCTTCAAAATTATTTTCTTGGTTCAATAATTTTTCTCTTGATTCAAGTTAATTTTTTTTTCAGTGCAACAACTGATCACGAAAATGTGTAATTTTTTATACAGCGATAAGTGACCCAATGTCTGTAAATAAAACCAACACAAATTTATTTTTAACTTCAATAATACTACAGTTAAAAATAATAGTACTTTTTAATATTTTTTACATTGTATCTGTGAATAATTATTACAAGAATTATAATTTGATCTAGAATTAAGGAATGTCCCATTTTTATTTTCACGGTGATTTTTAAACAAAATTTCTTTTCCTATATTGAACTAATATAAAAATAAAAAGGCGGCTGATCAAAGTGTAGGCGGAGTAGGTCATGCATCATCCATTAAATATCAAATATTAGTTATTTATTAGTTACGTTAACGTTACATGTGTAACACATTCTGGAAGCGTCGAAGTAAACGCTGTTATATATGTTCTATATGTTTATGTTTTATGTATAGAAGGAATGATATAGAAAGTATGACGAGACGACAACGCACAAGCTGACGTATATTGGCCCGATAAAGTCTCCAGTGGAATGAGCAAAAGAGACACTGGGTTTTATACTATCGCCTCTGTACAACATATATCACCTATCACGCGCATATATGTTCACATATGACGTGAAACTCGTCCGTAAACTTGTAGCAGTCTCTAGTGGAGCTCTACTCCCTTTTCCTTGACATTTTTTCCATGCAGAGTCAGGCGTATCCGGTATCGATGCATCAGCAGCGTGTCCCCGCGTTTCACTCAGAGACAAGCTTTGTTTCCTCCGCTCGGTGCATGTTATGTGCCTCTGATAATGTTTAATACCATCCGGAAAATCCAGACAGGAATCATGAGACGCTCTATTGTGTCTTTTACTCTGCTATAATTTATAAAAAAAAAAAAAATTGAAACAGTGAAAAATAAAGAGCGCGATATATTGTTTAAAAGGGCACTCTGCTAGGTAAAAATTTTAAATTTTATTTAGAGGAGAATTTTTCGAGCGATCGGCGGCTATTATCGCGATTACACTCGATGACTCGTAATGGGTGGGATGGACAACTAAACCGAGTTTCACGGACGAACGAACGAGAAGGAGAGGAGTTGAGCGCCGGGCAAGCGTCGCACCGCCGGAAGTGCGTCTAATGCATCCGTCTGGGGTCACGCGTCATCTCGTTTCCGGCGCGGCCATTTTCGACCGAGAAGATGAGCAGGGAACTGTCAATGAGGGCGAAGGGGAATAGCCGGTCGTATGTTCTGGTACGATCTACGATTTATACGAGGGATTTATTTATTTAAATAACTATTTAGAATTCTTAAATCCCATAATAAAATTGAGATGAAATGTATGTGAAACCAATTTATTCGTGTTGTGATTGGTTGAAAATAAATATTCTCATTCTGATTGGTTGAAAGTGAATATAATATACATAAACGACACATAAATATATCATGACAATAAATATGAGGCGCGCGCTTGCGCGCGCAAATTAAATTCTAGTCTTAATATAAAATTAAGGTGAAATATATGAAGCCAATTTATTCGTAATGTGATTGGTTAAATATATCATAAGCATGAAAATATAGACAAACGCTATATTCAGGCACGTGCTTGCGCGCACAAAATTAAATTTTAGTGTTTTAACCATGAAGAAATTGCCTTTTACCCTAGTAGAAATAATCGAGTTTTCACTCGATATAAACCAGTAACTGGCCAGTGATATCGAGTAAAAACTCGAAATCGCGCCACCTACAACTAAATCATAAACATTGGTCACACTGACACTGTACCTTTACGAGTTTGTCTGTTTATTTTTCTCTATTAACTTGTACGCATTATTATTGTAAAAAATGTTAAAAAACATTCTAAATCAATAAAAATTTGTGTATATTTATGTAAAAATAATTTTCAATATATATTACAAAATAGATGCAGTAAAAAAAGTTGACACAATAAATGAATTGCGAATGTGGGCAATAAGAACAAATATTGCAGATTGTTATTTAGACGAGTTGTTGAAAATTTTAGAAGCTGGAGTTCTTCCAGAGTTACCAATAACTGCAAAAACATTTTTAAATGAACGTAGTGTATCTTTTAAAATTGAAAAAATGCCAAATGCTAATGAAGTTACAATGAGTGAATTTGTTTACTTCGGTATTGAAGATCATCTTACAGCAATAATTAACCCAAGTGTTCATAAACAAAACTTAATATTTTTACAATTTAATATGGATGGAATAAATTTATTTAAATTGAAAAACTAAATGAATATTTTTTTAATTATCTCCAATTAAAAATAATTATTTTATTATTTTATTGTTAGATTTATTATTATTAGTCTATTAGTCTAATGATGTTATCTATTATATAATATAAATATAAATTAAACTTTTGAATCATTTGGTTTATTAAACATCACTTTTATTTTAGCTGATAATTTTAATAACCCCTGAATGTCAAAATTCTAAATTGACAGTTTTACTGAAGCCGCCATGTTTTTTTAGATCTCTAGTAAAACTAGCCAGTTACTTGACAGAAACTCGATATTACACTGGCCAGTTACTGGTTTAAGTCTAGTCAAACTGGCCAGTTACTGGCTAAAAACTCGATTTCATTTCTACTAGGGTAGTAATTAAATTAATGAGAAACCATGCAAAAAAAATTCTGATTCAAAATGAATTTAAGATTGAAATTCATATCTTGACACAAATATGAATTAGTTTTGAGATCAATCCAAATTTGAAATTTATTTGTAGATAGAAATTAGCACGCCTGTAAAACTTTCGATCCCGCTTCAGAATTTTAATAAAGATTTAAGAATATTTAGGATACATTTTATATATATTTTGTATCCAAATCAATTTCAAATTTGGATTAATCTCAAAACTAATTGATATTTGTGTCAAAATAAGAATTTCAATTTTAAATTCATTTTGAATCAGAATTTTTTTAGCACGGGAAGTTAGTAAAATTTTTATTTGTACTTAAAAAGAGTTAAATGATAAAATTTACTGAGATTCTGGTTACTTTTCAGTATTTCAAATGGTACATCGGACTCCGGGGTGGCAAAATATTTAATATTACCAAACATAATTTCAAAAAGTGTAAAATCCAATATTTATAATTTAATATTTAAAAAAATTATTTGAAATGGTTACTATACTAAATAACGACTTTTACTCTTTCAAAATTATTTTTTTAAACAGTAAAAATTGTCAAGTCAATAATTATACTTTAGTTTTTATTGCTGTAATTTAAATGAACTATTTTACCTTGTAAATGTTGACGTTGGCTATATTTAAATCTCAAATTCTTACTATAGAAATTAAGCAACTTTTGTTGATATTTTTGACCTCTCATACTTAAATCTTTTACGTGCAAGATGATAAACATTGAAGTTGGAATTATTAATTATTATCCTTAAACTTTTTGGACATCTAGATCGCTTTTATTACTATTTTTTACTGTATAATTATTCAATTGTAATATTTGAATAGTAATTATCATAAATTAACTGTTTAAATCACGAGTTCACTGTTTTTATAGTAATTATTATCAATTGATTACTATTTATTATAAATACACGATTATTTATTAATTTTCTGAATGAAATAAGAAATACCAGTCCTTCTCTTCATAAAAACTCTCAAAATTCCTTTTCAAAAAATATATAAGCTCAAATTTTGCTCAAAATTTCTCAAAAATTTAAACTATCAACTGTCATACTCACCGTAATAAATTAATAACCATCCACATGCAAAGAATCGAAATAATAATAATAAATCATAAATACATAAAATAAAATAATTCGGAGACGCGATTATTGGGTCATAAAATTACAAGTGGATCAAATGAATCAATTGAAAGCGGTGCGCTTGGTACACTCGAGGATTAAAGACTCAACAATACATATTTATATATCTATATATACTTGGATCAGTTGTATAAAATACTTGAGTCGTTAAAAAATGTCTCGATAAAATTCTCGAGCGAAACGATAGGACTAGAAGGATCTTGAAAAAAGTTTACCCGATATTCCAAAACTCAGAATGGAACCGAGTGATGTAAGCGCAGGAACAAGAACAAAACAACTTCCAAAAAAATCCACGAAGAAGAGGAAGAAGAAGAAGAAGAAGAAGAAGAAGAAGAAGAAGAAGAAGAAGAAGAAGAAGAAAGTATAAATAAGAGGACGAATATAATAAAGAACGAGTAAAAAATAAGAAGAAGCTCAGTTCCGTGGGCAGTCTCGCTATAGTCGTTCCTCCCACGTAGTTATCTGCGCATGCGTCGTGCCTCCCTTAAAACAATGCCTCAACCAATCTGGCAAGACAAAGAACCTTGCAGCTGATTGGTCAGCCACTAAGAACCAATCTTTCGTGTTTCGAGGCACACACATGCTTAAATATGTACACCGAACATTACACACGTGAGTGGAGTATCGGCTCACCTCTTCTCTTGAGTCTATACTCTACATTCTAGATCGAGCCTGGCTGGTGACCCCATCACCTCTTTTCTGGCTCCTTTGTCCCATGACTTTACTTAGCTCCAAGCATTCCTCACCCACACCAGCCCGGTGTACGATGATATAAGCTTCTTTTATGAAACTCCAAACTCAAAGTAGCTTCTAGCTTCTAGTTTGGACAATCCGACTCTGAACTCCGGAGGTATTTTGACATCATTACTGCACTGCAAGTGGTGAAAGTCAAATAAATTAATCGGTCATGCTCGGTAACTAGAATGACAATGATTATGATGATGATGATGGAAAAAGAGAGAGTTTCAAAGCTTCTTACTCTCTGCTCCTTAGTTTTCTCTGACTCACAATCAGTACCGGTGCCTGGTGCTCATTAGCCATATCTTCTTTGCCAAGAGTAGGAGCTACGGCTGCGCAGGTACTCTTTTATATTTCTGAGAAAATAAGATAGATAGAGGATCTAAGAACTTAGGAAACTTAACTCAATTAGACTGAGAATAAACTCGCTTTTATTTTTATTTTTATTTCATTTGATTTAATTATGCTGGCTGGGATTTTATTTGTTTTGATTTGCTGGTAAGTCAATTATTTATGAAGAAAGAAAGGGTGAATAAAGAATATAAGGAGAAACTTTTCGGGCAATTGGGTGATGATTTAGGTAATTGCGCGACGAAATATCTCATACAGAAAAAAAATATTAACTTTAATTAATAAAATAACTTTGAAGAACTTTATAGTCTTTATTATCATTGTAATTTTTAATATTTTTTAAATTAAACTTATTAGTGAGGTAATAAAATGAATCGAAGGATCTAGTAGTGACTACCAAATACAGTCAGACCTTGATAATTTTTATAATAATGAAAAAATGTGCAAGAAAATTACTTTGGATAATTTTTGCGTTTTGAAGCAAGTAAGAAAATTTGGTTATATCTAAAAAAAAATATGCTTGAAAATTTTTTTATTTGATTTGAAAATTAAATTCTTAAAAATGATAGTTCAAAAAAATTTTTTTAGTCAAGTTAATTTTTTTTATGATAATATAGTGAAAAAATTGCCGTAAAAAAAAGTTTGTGTCAAAAAAATTTTCACCTTAAAAATTATTTGTTACAAAAATGTCAAATATTTAATTTTTTTACACGATATAACACTAAATTTTATACTGCGTATTCTCTACTAAGTAATTTGGAAAAAATTTTCGTTCCCAAAAAACAATCACTGAAATTACCAATAACCAGACAAATTTTCAATTTTTTTTTTTTCTATCAAACAATAATTAAGAAAAAAAAATTTCTAAATTATGAATGGAATTTTTTCTTAACATACATAAGCCCATTAGTCATTAACCTTTCTTTATTATTCACAAATAATAAAAGTCCAAAAGCTTTCCCCGAACAATGACATTGAACCAAATAAATAAATAAATAAAAATACGGGAGTCCGCGAATTTTCTATAACAACACAATTCGTCATACAATTCCATAATACATCGTCAACAATCGCCCACGCGAATTATTAACCTCTGATTTTTAATTATTATATAATAAATAAACAAAAAAAAAGTAGTCGGGAATAATTTCTACACATACCCACACATCTGCAAATCTATAAGCCCAAACGTGAAAATATTATTAAGGACAATGAGCATTGAAAGACCGTCAATTATTTATTTAAGTAAAATAAAAAGACTTTGTGCCGAAATATTTAGCAATTGAGAGCGCTAACAAATTTACTCGATAATAATGATTATAATGATAATTATAATTATAGTCGGCTTATATATTCTATACATAGTACCTGAGCAGAGGGTTAAATTTGTTGGCACTAATTTGTAAACCTCTCGGCGCTCAATACAGCCGCCTAATAATGTGCGAGTATTTAGTACACGAATATTTATTATTTATTTTTATTTTTATTTCACCACACGGTTTAAAATATTTCGGGCGGTATGCTATGTACTTTTTTTTTCTTTAACGTTCCCTTTACACGGTTCTTTACGATCACATTGACATAACTAATATTCCTCACACTCACGAGCAGGGGAGGGATCCCGTGAACCGTGAGAGGCGGACAAGAAAGCGCAGCGATAACCGGAGAGAAGTATACGAGTAAGGCATGTATAATAGAGAAGAGAAGAGAAGAGAGAAGAGAATCATTAATAAGCGTAATATATCAGGGAGTCTTTTGTTAGCCTCGAACGTCTTTCAACGCGTCAGCTACGCGGCTTGAGACGTCGCGAGAGAGAGAAAGTCGAGGTGGTATGCTGCTTATACTTATATGATACTTATATTCCTATCCAGACAATGTGACGCTGTGTACGTGAATGACACTAAACAACGCTCTGAACTCTGACGCGGCCGATATGTCACTCTTTTACTTTTTGAGCTTGTGTGAGGCATGTGAGGACACATGTGAGAATGTGACGAAGGGAATGGAATTTTTGTTGATACATTCACTTGTCACTTGAATTTCAATTGGGCTTAAAAAAAATTTTGGGTTTTTTTATTAGAAAAAATTTAAAAAAAAAAAAAGGAAAAATTTTGGAAAAATTTTTGTATGGGCAAATGGAGAAATATATATAAAAGAGAAATTTTGTTTAAAACTTGAAGTGAAAAGAAAAATGGGACACTCCGAAATTACTGATCAAATTATAATTCTTCTAATAATTATTCACACATAATGCAAAAAAATTTTTTAAAAATACTGTTAATTTTTACTGTAGTATTATTGAAATTAAAAATAATAAACGTGAAAAATTAATAAGATGAATAATTATTTTTTACTATTTTAAGGTAGTTTGGGCGCCAAATGACTTCAACTTGACCCCATATTTTTTTATATTCATTTGAAAGATTATGATTTAATACATCTATAGAAAAAAATCAGATTTTTTTACCACACCGTTTAAGAGATATAATTAATTAAAGTTTTGCAAAAATACACGATCTCTTATGAGTGTCCTTGTTCAATAACTCCGGAAATGTAGGATTTATGAAAAATCGGCCAACTTGACCCCATAAAAAAAACTTTCCAATAGATAGAACAATGCTTCATACAAATCAAAATTTGGTAACGATTTACCACATAGTTTTAATTTAATTAATTTTTTAATATCAAAAATTGGTTTCTATCTTTGTTGTTTGTCGGAGACATTACTCCCCCATCTTTATCAGGGGAAAAATGGTGACTTCTCGGTGCACGGCAAATTTAAAATTGAAATATAATCATAAAGTTTTTTTGCATGAAAATAAATTATTATTAAACATACATTAAAAGTTCACGTAAATTATAGCAGATTTAACATATTGAAGTAATATTTGCAAATTTAAACAATAAATGAACACCGTGAGCAACTGTTTCAAGTACCGACCTTACATAACCTATAAGGTAAAAGCCCCAATAGATGATCACGTACCAGTATATGATCACTCCATGTATTTGTATATCTATATTCACAAATATAGGTATACAAATACATGGAGTGATCATATACTGGTACATGATCATATATTGGGGCTTTTACCTTAACAGTTGTTATTGTTTTGTGACAGCCCAGTATTTGTCAGTTGATATTTTAATAGTTATATTATTATAATTATTTAACCATAATTATGAATTGAATTTATTGAATTAAATTCTGATTAGAAATAATTTTATATTTTATGCTATTTTTCGAGTGATCACTTGCAAAAAAGAAAAAAAAATATCTATTAATTTGACCCCGGATTGCGACGACCAAACTACCTTAATGTTAAAAGTTGCAGTAAAATAAAATGTTTTTAGTGAAAGTACTAAAAAATTAACCGAACTTTTAAGCAAAAATGAATTTAAGTGTTGGTATACCAATAATATATTATTCACAGACATTAGGGCAGCGCTGCAATCGCTCTTCACTTATCGCTGTATAAAAAATTTTTATAGAATTATCATTGTAATAAAACTTTATTCAATTAGTTAAATATTATTCGAAAAAATATACTTTACTGACGTTATTATTTTTACTATTAGCTATTATTCTATAAATACATTTTCAAGTGAAATTTTTTATTATTTAACGATCGAAGTCGGCAAATTTTATTGACCTAAACTTGAAAAAATATTGCTGAAACTAATAAGTTATAAAACAGCGCTTTAAATTATAGTACAGTTCAGTAAATTTTTACATTAATTTAACAGAAAATTTCATATAAAATGACTAAATCAGAAAACTTTTTCATGGTAAATAATTTAGAATTTTGTTTCCTATATATTTATAACAAATAAAAGCGAGAGGGAATAGACGAGCGGTGAATGATAAAAACGTGCATTGACATTGTAATTGTAAGATATAATGCCGGTCGAAATGGTGACGAGGTTTGAGCTTGAAGGTGATTACTCCGGGGTGTCAATGTATTACTGCAGTGGACCGCGTAATACGATATTGATGATTTTGATGAGAGGCTCTACTGCTGGTAGTGTATAGTATATAGTGTAAAACAGTGCATGCGCCAGAGCAGAGCAGTATATTAATTGTGACGGGAGTTGGTGAGAGATAAACGATAAACATTTTGCAAAAGCTGCTACTATACTCGGCGGGGAGGATCCAGAATAGAATCTGGATGCAGTTGGAAGGGGATGGGGTGGAAGCCGGATCGGCGTTGACACAAAGCACCCGTAATCCGTTTATCTTCGCTCCGGGCACTCCGCGTCCACGTGTTCCACCGCGAGGCGGCAAACAAACTACAGATGAATCCCCACCAATTCATTGCAAGACGTTTTCATTTTGTTGTTATTATTATTATTTTTATTTAATACAATAACTATTAAACTTACAGTAAACTATTACTCTAACTATAGTCATAATAATTATTGATAAAAAAATTTCCTTGATTAGAGAAGAAATCTTCACGGAGAGAATTAAATTATACAATTTACAATACGAAATTTTTAGTGTAAATCATTTTAGATAAACAAATGTTCCAGTGTTGAAATAATTAGTTTTATAATTTGGTAATTAGAATTAATAATCTTTTAATAAAAGTTTCTGTGATAAAGTATCGTAATATTTTTAATTTGAATTGTAGTAGATATTATTGAGGATAGTAACGGTTACTATCAAGGATAATCATTCTTTATGTGAAATTTTTCTTCCCCCATGAAAAAAAAAATATATATCGAAATACATAAAAAATATATTAAAAATCTATAAATATATATAAATTATGTATAGTAAATATATTTTTAATAACTTACTTTTGGCCGATTTTCATATATATTTTATATATTTTAAATATATTAAAAATATATTTTTAGCTATGTATTTTTGATGTATTTTAAGATATTTCTTGAATATATCTAAAATATATTTAATTAAAATAAACAAAATATATATGAAAATCGGCCAAAAGTTAGTTATTGAAAATATATTTCTTATATATTTATGTATTTTTTATAGATTTTTAATATACGTAAAATATATTTTTTATATATTTCGTCATATATTTTTTTATCATTTTAATCTCTCAATTATTCGCATTATAAATATCTTTTTGGAGATTATAAAGTTTATAGTAAAATTTATAATTGTAAATTTTAAATTTAATGAGTGAATTTTGATAAACAATTTTAATATTAAATAATAACATTAAGCTAACTAAAAAAATTCTTGAATTTTTCTTATTGATTTAACTCAATAAATTCTATAAACAATAAATTATTATTATTTATGAATGAAGTTTAAAAAAATTTTAATAATTGATTAATTAAAAAAAAAAGAAAGTAAAATTTGAAGAATTTAAAATCCAAATTTCTCATTAAATTTCAGTGACTGTTTGTTTGTAAAATCGTCTTATTTTTATTAAATATTATTGTAATTTTTTTGTTAATTATAGGCAGGTTGATCGGTTTATAAAATATATTAAATTTAGGGTGTTAACCCCCCGCAGAGGGCTCAATGCCGTGGCCTATTTCAATGAGACACTTTGATCTCTTCACTCACACTTTGAGCTTCCCGCTGGGGAAAGGAAAAAGCTCTTTCAGGCAGCTTTGTCCTCAAAAGTATATAATATAGAATACAAAATACAAAATAAAGCAGAGCTTTTAGTGAGTGAGTTGCTAAGACACCCGCTTCCCATCTCCCTGGTGTTGATCAACTTCCAACGAAACTCCACATGTTCGCTGTACGACGTCGTGATAAATCACCTCAGATACCAACCCAGCAGTAATGTTTTTTTAATAAATACTATTATTTATCGCTCGCTACTAATAGGTCTATTTATTTTTTTTTTATTACGTACTACGTACTACAGAACCCTCACCTGCCAGAATGAAGATAATTGATTTCTTTTTTTTGATAAATAGATCTTTGATCTAGATTCTTGAGAAAGGGGGCTTGTTAATTTATTTTTTGACATACTCAGATCATTTTTATTTACAAAATTTGTTTTTGTTTTTTTTTTGGTAGAATATTTATAGTAATAATCATAATAATAAATGTAAAAGTGTGGATATTAATTATTGAGGAGACAAAATGAGGAGTATGTAAGAGCGAGTCCCCTGTGCAATGTCTGTATGATCACCAGTCGATTGAAGGATTCAAAGAATTTAAATGAGAGTAGACGGATCCAGTCCCTGGGGTGTTGGCGGCACGTACAGCGGAGAACAGCTCTGGTGTTGACTACCGTCGCTGATTGCTGCTGCATCTTTGATGACCTTGCCCAGACGGAGATGGGAGCTACAAGAGCTCGCCATTTTTTCACCCTTTTTTCCCCGCACCCCCAAACCCTTTACAAACAACCAAGACGAGATTGATATTTTAACAGACTGGAGGATATATATGTATATAAAGCCTTGATTATAATAAATATGTAGTGTAGATTTGTTTGAAAATTTAGCAGTGAAAATCGTTTTTATTTGTTATAAAAATTGGAACATTTTATATGGGTGATTCTCTGTAGGGATGTTTTTTGCTGTCCCAGGTATTTTTTTATTAGAAAAATTGTTATTTTGTTACTAAAAAAAATTTATTACGAAAGTAAAAAACATTTCTATTTGGAGCATTGAAAACTAAAATGAAATAAATTTTGGTTTTTTTGCTATAAATTCTTAAACCACCGAAATAACAGTCCCCTGGGCTGTCCCATTCCCAAAATTAAAACTTTAAGATTAAATTTTAAGTTATTCGTCAATAATATATAATTTGGTCCATAATGTTTACAAATTTAATTAGTTAACTAACAATCTTCTTCAATAAAAAGTACCGAAAATTAATTTGTTTCATTAAATTCATTAAACCAAAGTTTGTCCCAGGCATTTTAAGATCAGTCCCCTGCCAGAAGCTCAAAGCAAAAAAAAATCCAGCGTGTTATTTTACCTTTTGTAAGGTTTATAAAGATTTAACTAGCCTTAAGTTAATAACCATAGGACTGTTAGCATTTTACCGGCATTTTATTTAGTGTCAAAGCACCGTTTGTGCTGGAAATATGTGTCCGGGCCACTTCAAAACTCAGTCCCCTGGCAACTATTTTTATTTATAATTTATTTATAAAATTGGATCCATAAGTCTTAATATTATTCTAATTAATGTAAACATTCATTGAAAACTTGAAAAGTTGAATGCATTGAAATAGTTTGCTTGATTTTTCTAAATTTGATAAAAAAAACAGTTTCCTGTCATGTTATGTGGCAAAAGACACACAAATATCGAAAAAGCCAAAATTAAATCAGGTGTTTATTTATTATGATTAAGCTGATAGTTTTGTAGCCCTTGTTAATTTTTTTTTTTTAATAAAATCAAAAATAATTTGGTTAGACAATTTTGTACAGATTTAAGACTTCCTTACAAAGAATCACCCATATAGTAAAAGCCACTGAACATTAGGAGTAAAATTTCACACAAACTTTGAATTTTTCAAATCGTTCATATAATCACAATAAATTTATGATGAAAAATTTTCTGGATTCTTACACTGCAAAAAAAAAAAATTCTTGACTGGAGGGTAAATTTTCTTGGCTCAAGAAAATATTAAGGAAGGTTGAAAATTTCTTGAATGAAGTCAAAGTTTCTTGAGCCAAGAAAATTTCTTCTTACTCCAAAATAACTTTTGTCGTCCTTAAAATTTTCTTGGTAGAAGATTTTTTTTCTGTGTATTATTAATAATGATAATAAAAATAATAGACTATTTTTAGAAAATATTTAGGGCAAAATTTATTCATTTTTTGATTTTGATTTTAATGTTAAACTTAGCTATGTCATGATAATTTTTTTTTTTCAAAAATTTCGACCATTTAAAATCAATTTTCAATTTTTTGCAATGATAATTTTAATTAAAATTTTTTCAAACCCTTATTAATAAAAAATAATGATAAAATTAATCAATTATTACAATATTTTTTTATCAAAATCTCAAAGAAAGTATTTTTACTTTTTAATTTTGAATTTTGTCATATAAAAATAATTGTTTAGAATAAAATTTTAAAATCTTTAAACTAAATAATAATCCAAAAATAATCCTCATAAAAAAATATCAGATGAACTTAATGTTACAGATCAACATCCAACGGTCGATTCAATTCCAAAGTGCACTCTCATTATCAAGAACCAGTTAAATAAAAGTATCAAGGTATGTATAATCACTTGAATTCATTTTATTGTATTCATTTCACTGTCAATTAGATCCAAATTTAGTGTTACACTTTTAGTTCCTGCAATCAAAACCGTCAGAATAGCTATCAACTCTCATACATTACAACTAACATGTTAAATGTTATAATACTTGTGTCGTAGGGCCTAAATATTTCGACTATACACAAGAATACGAAAGGTTAACTTTATTATAATGTATGAACATACAACTGAACACTTATAACTTAACAGTGCAACAAATATCGTAATAGAGAAAGAAAGAGAGTACGTGAGTATGTGTTGTAAATATAAAGCTAAAGCCAAAGCCAAGTGTCGAGTAAGAAGTTTGATGTACGTATAAAGCGAGGCATTCATCCGTGCTCACACATCAAAGGTTTCACTATTCATTCTACTCGTTCTGCTCTGTAGTTTCTTCACCCGTTTTTGTTAGAGCCTACATCCATAAAATTAATGCACAAACACCTATATGTATACAACTGAGAACTAAGAAGCCTTGTTACAACAAAGACCCCAGTATGAGGTATCAGTTCCCGCTATTAATAGTAATTAGTTGGAATAATTATTAATTATAAGTTACTAATTAGAATTGACAGTCACATTGGTATTTACATTGTCTAATGAGCCATAAAACTTCAGTCTAATTTGTTTCAAATTTTTTTAATTATTGAAAATTATAGAAAGATTTGTTCGGAAACAAGCTAGATAGATTAATCAAAACTTTTTTCAAAATTGATAAATATTTACACGAATAAAACTAAACTGCATTAAATAATAATGGAATTATAATGAATACTATTTAAAAGAGCGAACTCGTGATTTAAACTGTTAACTAGAAATTTGAATAGCGCGCTACGCGCGCGCCTAAATTTTAACCAATAATGAATCGTGGCCCGTTTTTTGCGAGTTTCGACCTTTGACTAACTTCAAGACTTTCATCTATTTTATAATATAGGATTTATGATAATTATTATGCAAATGTTACAATTAAATAATTCTACAGAAAAAAATAGAATTTTAAATAGTAATAAAAGCTATCGAAATGTCTAAAAAAGTTTAAGGATAATAATTAATAATGCCAACTTCAATTTTTATCATTCTGCACGTAAAAGATTCAAGTATGAGAGGTCAAAAATATCAACAAAAGTTGCTTAATTTCTATAGTAAGAATTTAAGATTTAAATGTAGCCAACGTCAACACTTACAAGGTAAAATAGTTCATTTAAATCACAGTAATAAAAACTCAAGTATAATTATTGACTTGACGGTTTTTACTATTTGAAAGAATACTTTTAAAAAAGTAAGAGTTGTTATTTAGTATAATAACCGCTATTAATAACTATTTTCAATATTAAACTATAAATATTGGCTTCTATACTTTTTGAAATTATGTTTGGTAATATTAAATGTTTTGCCATCACGGAGTCCGATGTACCACACTGAAAAAAAAATTAGCTTAATTCAAGAGAAAAATTCTTGAACCAATAATATAATTTTGAAGAGGATAATTCTTAAATCAAGTAAAATTTCCTTAAATCAAGAATTTTTCTACTCAAATCAAGAATATTAAGTTCTTCAAAATTATGTACTTAATTCAAAAACATTTTTTTTTTCTGTGCATTTGAAACCCTAAATAGTAACCAGAAGCTGACTAAATTCTACTTAGTTTTTTCAGTGGACTTATCAAACAAAATAAATTCTATCAATTTAAATAACTAGAAAATTGAACGCGCTTTGCGCGCTTCTGTCAAAATGTTTATTATCGACAATTTAATTAACCAATATTTTTACAAATTTAACTTATTAATATTCAACCGTTGCCATAATAACTGTTGCCATGGTAACCGTTGCTAAGGTGACCGTTGCCAAAGTGGTCACTATAGCAACGAAAAGCGACAACAATGAAAAAGTCACATCAACTTTTTAATAAAGGATTAAACTATTAAATATTAACAAATCCTATCAAGTATTCGTGTATTACCAAATTCGTTGTTTAAATTCACGTTCCCCCCAGATGTAATTCAAAGGAAAAAAGATGTAATTTAAAGAAAAAAAAATTACTTGAGTAAGTGAATAATTGTGAAGAACTTTATTTTCAAAATTTGAGTAAAAAAATTCTTAAACTAAGAAATTTTTCTTGGTTTTTGTAAATTTTACTTGATTCAAGAATTTTTCGTCTTGATTTAAGGCAATAAAACTTTTCAAAATTATTTTCTTGGTTCAAGAATTTTGTTTTCTGTTTAGAAAATTTCAAGATCATTAGCAATAAAAAAATTTTTTTAATTTTTCTTAAATATTCTAATGGACATATCAATAAACTTTTTCACTGGATATAAATAATAAATTCCATAAAACTTAAATAAAAAGGCTTCTACTAGAAAAAATGAAACTCACGGTGGATCAACGCGTCTTTATTTCGATAAAGGAATCAGCAACAGAATAAAATAAAGTAAAAGAAAAAATAATAACTTGATACGAAGTGTGAAGCTGGAGCAGAAGTGTATTATTTCCAAGCATCACAGATCACAGCAGGACGTATTATCAAGTCGGCTAACCGGTAATGTGTTTCTGATTGCCGGCACGACTATATTTCCCGGTGCAGTGGTTCCCATCTTTCTCGGGCTTCGGGCGGGTAATCTTGATTACACTCCCGATAAACTTAGTGACCTCAGCGACCCTACGGGTCGTGCAATGCATACTTACATCACATATTACACATTGCGGCTCAGTCTCAGTCTCGAGTCACAGCATTGATATGAGTTAAGTCTTAATTTCTTAATATAACTCGAGTCGAGTTTCACAAGGAACAAGGACTTTTATTTGTTCGCATGAGAACCTTTCAGGCTTGCTTATATACAACTTATATTCACATACTGAAGACGCGATAATGTGAAAGATGATGCTGACTGATGAATAAAGTGCTTAATCATCTCATAGTCCGTCTCATCGAGTATCTCGTGGTCGCCGCGAATATCGTCAGCATCATCACGAATAACTTGATCGATAGCGACCGCATTTTTTTTTTAGATTATTATTATTATTATTATTATTATTATTATTATTATTATTATTATTATAAAAATTTAGGTAAAATAACTTTTATTTAATTAGATTTATATAAAAAGTAAAACGTATAAATATTAAAAAAAAAAATAATTTTTTTCAATGTTTTTTTTTCTATTTCGCGAAATTTTATCGAGAATTTTATGATCTATAATAAATTATAATTTAAATTAATTATTTTTATTATTATTGTTATTATTATTAGTATTTTTAATTATAATGAATTCAGAACAAAATTGGTTTCTAGCAAATCCTGTCTGGCTCATCAAATTGCAAGATAGGCTCATCAGCTCATCACATCTGACTGCTAAGAGAGTAAATTCACTGACACTGGATATACTAGATCTGCTGCAGGATCTGACGGGTAGTGACTGCCGACACGTGCGCACCTCCCCCTCCCCATAATCGAGAGGGTGTTTTGTGTACATCAACTGAGATCAAACACGCGTCCTTTTTATCTGCTTTGATTTTGTAAATTGAAAAAAGATGATCGGCTGCTTTAATTTTTTAGATAGAGTCTTTCAATTTGGATTTAAATCGACTGGGTTAGAATCTGATCTATGTATTAAGTATAACACACTGATAGAAGGATTTATTTGTATTAAAAAATAATTGTTAATAGTTAACAAATAATTTATTAGAGACTACTTTTTAGTATTAAACAAATATTTCTTATTATTTAAAATGATTTGTTTGTATTTAATAAATCTGATATTCATTTATTAAATATTAATAAATCTTTTTAAATACTAAGAAATATTTGTTAAGGACTAAGAAGTGGTCTCTAATAAATGATTTGTTAAATATTAATAAATATTTTTAACTATAAACAAATCATTCTATCAGTGCAGAGTTTAGAGATATTTGTAATGAAATTGGAAATTTTTAATTTAATTAACAAATTTTTGTTTTTAAAATTACCATCTTTTTTTTACACAGAAAAAAAAATGTTCTTGAATCAAGTATATAATTTTGAAGAACTTAATATTCTTAATATGAGTAGAAAATTTCTTGATTTAAGAAAATTTTTCTTGGTTTAAGGAAATTTTAATTGATTCAAGAATTTTTCGTCTTGATTCAAGACAATTACCCTCTTCAAAATTATATTCTTGGTTCAAGAATTTTTCTCTTGAATTTTTTTTTGTTGTTTTACATTCAAACAAAAGTTTACATTTAAAAAAAAGTTAATTTTTTTTTTCAGTGTAAATATCTTATAGAAACAGTCTTTAAATAACAATTAACATAAAAATTCATCTATAAATTTCTCTTCATTAAAAAAATCTCTAAATTTTCCTGCAAGTACTTTAAATAAATTAAAATATTTATCAAAAAATTAATACTTGCAATTACGCAATTATAAAATCCCAAAAATTTTGATTTACAAAAAAATAAACAATCCCATAATGCATTTATCAACAACACCAAACAAATTTTCTGCATAAAGTATATTTTATATACTGTATACTGTATACTTACACTCATCATATCCGAGTCCATTAGACTAATTAGACTCTAGCAACCCGCGAGCTCAAGAGGAAAAATATTAAAAATACCGGACAAAACATCCCGAATAAAATGCTCGACAATACGCCGGTGGAAAACGGTGAAAATAATGATAAAAGCAGCTAAATGTCAGGAGCATAATTCCGAGCGGTTAAACTCGTCGAGGTTCATCAGCCCGGTTCCAAGTGAAGGTACAAGCACCAGTACAAGTATGAATCCACACTCTCAGTTCCATCTTCGATCTTCCATCTCTTTCTCCGTCTTGGCTGATGCTGATGCTGAATGGTTACCAGCTTGCTCCTATTCCAACTTAAGCTCGCTAAACAGAAAGGTAACGGCGATAGTTCGTCTTGCTCTTCTTGCAGCATCACTCCCACCCCCCATACTCGAGGCACCATTCAGAGCTCTTCCTACTCTTGTCACTCCCTCGTAATTAATCACTCCCCTCTTCTCATTCTCAGT
This sequence comes from Cotesia glomerata, assembly GCF_020080835.1. Classification (NCBI taxonomy): domain Eukaryota; kingdom Metazoa; phylum Arthropoda; class Insecta; order Hymenoptera; family Braconidae; genus Cotesia; species Cotesia glomerata. Next base: position 3,729,330 of record NC_058160.1, on the reverse strand, counting down.
CTCAGATCTGTACAGTTTTCGTCCATCTCTATCCTCCATCCAAGTCCCGAGGAGTTACAGACTAATACCGGCCAAGACTTGGCACTGAAGGCTCAAGACTCAAGACAGCATGGCCGCGAAATCCCATTCTGTAACGTCCAATGGAGAAATCTTCAGTGTGTACATTAAAACACTCACCTATACATTATATTCATTCCTCGACTTCTTGCACCCGCATTTTGTCAATCATCCGTCTAACAATTCTTATTTTTTTTAAAATTAAAACACCTGAAATTACAATGGCTAGAGACACTTTTCTTAGACGCCCGCAATGGTCATAGAAATTTTCCTGAATTACTTTCGCAATTAGAATGGAGTTATATTTGGACTAGGATCTTATCTAGGCTGTTGGAAATTTGGAAACAACAATGGAAAACAATTTTGAGGGAGTTTTATGTTGCTTTCAAGTGTCATTTCATAGCCCGAGATGAAAATTTGAGAAACAAAGTATGCAAAATATTTTTTAGATTAATGAGACACTCACACAAGGATTTTTGTTACACACTGATAGAAGGATTTAGTAACAAAATTTTTATTCATTTATTTGGGAGAAACAAATATTTTGTACCCATCAATATTATTTGATACAGTTTAATAAATGATTTCTTTATATGAACAAAGCCTTATTACATGGAAATAAATATTTGTTTTCGCCAAATAATATTTAGTAACAGGTACTAAATATTTCTTTGGCAAGTATTGTCGGTAAATGGCTATGCTTTAATTCCAATGTTTATGTGATACATAACCTATTCACTAACTCAGATTATTTTATTCAACTCGATTTTGGGAGATTTATTAAACCTTTAAAAACACACACACTCCCAATAAATGTCTTTTATATATATGTCTTTTCTCAGTGGAGTTTAGTTTACATTTTTTAATTTATCTATTATTGATATGTTAAAAACTTGTTTAATTTTAAATTTTATAAATGTCTCAAACAAAAAAATATAATTTAATGAGATTTTTTTCTTTATAATACCTCATATTTTTACTTAAAATTATTTATTCTAATTATTTTTATTTATTTTAAATTAAAAAGTTAGGTTACACGCTAAAATTAGCTAAAAAATTAATTTCTTTGATACCAATAAACGATTTATTGAGTAGCAATAAATCAATTGTTAAATACTACTAAATATTTATTTGGTGGAACTAAATGGGCTTTAATAAATGATTTAGTACCTATTACTAAACATTTGGTAATGAAAGGTTTGTCACTAAATCATTTAGTATCTGTTACTAAATCTTATTAAATAGAACTAAATGCTTCTATCAGTGACTGAGAAGGATTTGTTTATATAGTTAAAAATATTTATTAATATTTAAAAAATTATTTATTAATAGAGACCACTTTTTAGTCCTTAACAATTAACAAATATTTCTTAGTATTATAAAAGATTTATTAATATTTAATAAATGAATATCAGACTTATTAAATACAAACAAATTATTTTAAATACTAAGAAATATTTGTTTAATTCTAAAAAGTGGTCTCTAATAAATAATTTGTTAAATATTAACAAATAATTTTTAAGAAAAATAAATTCTTTTACCAGGGTAATATTTTATTTAAATTTTGTTCTGTACGCTGATAAAAAAAAAATTCAAAAGAAAAATTTTAAACTAAGAAAATTATTTTTAAAAGTTTGATTATCCTAAAATTTATTTAAAAATTAAAAAACAAAAAACTGTAAATCAATAAAATGGTTATTAGAATATTAAAAAAATTACAATACCAAAAAATCAGATACTTGATTAATTTTTGGTTTAATAAATAAATTAGGAATTGAAGATGTAAGATAAAATTTTATATGAAAATTTAAACTTTATACCTAAAAATATAAATGTGAAGTATCATACAGACCTATACACATAAATATTTATTAAAAATTCCAAAGGAAGCGGAAGGGGCAGATGTGAAAATAATTTTTCAGAACGGTGACTTTTCGCGCTTTTTTAACGTTCATAAATATTTACCGAATATGAGAGGAGCGAATCTGAGGGTGGGCCGTACTATTCTCTTGGATTTAATGAACCGCACTGATTTCTCCGTAGGACAGGAGCGCTGTTTGTACATCCATCTTCCGGCGGCGTCCCCCGCAGTTTAGTTTCTCATATTCTTCCATTTTTCTTCAGTTCCATCTCCAATCTCTAATCCCGAACCCTCAGCGAATTTTCAGCGATACCAAGATCCGAGAGCCGCCTTTAAATAAATCATCGCTCAAGGACACTCGAGATCGACAAATGAACAATATCATAATGTGTAGATGTCGATGTAAATGTAGATGTAGATGTGGAGGATGTATGTGCATAAATTTAGGCAATGAGGCCTGTGTCTCATCTCATGACCGATGCCACTTGAAAGGCCCATCGAGTAGCCTCTAGTAGTCTACTCTCGGAATATAACAGCGATCCACTTATTCGCCGGGTCGCCAATCCAAATGAATTGGATAATTTCATCAGCTCGTTGCTGGCCCTTTGTTGCCTCCTGGGAACTCTCAATGCTCCGGTAGACCATCATCTCATCCATATAGTATACACACAAACATCGGCGAAGTATATACTCTTCTCATATTTTTTATCGTTCTCATGGTGTAAGTTATATGAGCCTGGCCGGCAACCTTCTGTTTCTTCTTCTTCTTCTTCTTCTATTTCTTCTTTCAAGATTTTCTAGAGCTTTAGAATCCGTACAGACTTACATTTTTGTAATTATTTAATTTAAAAAAAATTTTATTTTTTACTTTTGATATTTTTTTATCAATTACATAATAAGTAATTTATCAAATATTATTTGATAAATGCGTGAGTAATTATTAGTACTTAGTTTAAGAAATTTAAGTCAACTAGAAAATCAAGCGGCTTCGCGCGCTTTTATCAATGTTTATTATCGACAATTTAATTAATCAATAATTTGACAAATTTTAATCATTAATAAAGAATTATACACAGAGTTAATGATTAATAAATTGATAAAATGTTTAAATAAGAACTTATAGATCAATTTTGATGTTAATAATTATTTAAAGACATTTTTTATAAAATATAAAGTACACAGTAAAATATTTTGCGTCATTGCGTCAAAAAATTTTGTGTTAAAAATTTTTGTGTTAAATATTTAACACTTTTATGTGTAAATTTAACATTTATTGTGTCAAATTAACGCAGAAAAGTGTTAAATTAACACAAAAAAGTGTTAAATATTTAACATAAAAATTTTTTGACGCATTGACGCAAAATTTTTTACTGTGTACTTTATTCTATTAAATTGATGTTCACGAATTATTTTATAATCAGGCTTGATAATTTATAAATTCAAAAATTATTAAGAGGAATTTTTAATTGAAAAATTTTTAATTGAAAATTGGAAAATCAATTTTTAATTTAAATGTTTGGGTTAAAAAGTATTTAATTTATTTTTAAGTAAAATAGTGGGACGAAAAAATGAAAAAATTAATTTTAAAACTAGTAGGGTAATTTTTATTTAGCGAGCTTAGTTAAATAATTAAATTATATTTAGTAATATATATATATATATATATATATATATATATATATATATATATATATATATATATATATATATATATATATATTGTTATTTTATATTAATAATGATGTTAATTTGAAAATAATACTAGAAATATTTAAAATTTAGAACGAACTATTTAATTTCATTATATATCCAACTAAAGTAAAATGTCCTAATTGTTACAGATTTTCAAAATATTTCATTTCATTTTTGTTTTTAGTTATAAAAACTTGTTGATTAAATTGAATATGTTTCATTTCACCACAAATATCGCTTAACTAAACCTTATTGCCCGCCGGTACCTCAAAAAACACTTGCTCCTACCAGTAAAATGTTTTACTGGTACATTCTAAAAACTTCCAATTTTATTATCGAATTTTAATAATAAATTATTGTAAAGGTTCAGGAATTATAAAATTTTTTATAATTTACCAGAAAAAGAGAGAGAGAGAGAGAGAGAGAGAGTGATAGAGAAAAATAGTTTGATAAAACAAAATTCATGTCAATCCACCCATCAAACCTCGGAATACAGAACGTAGGGTTCCCAGTTCCCATCAGCTCCAGAATATTTATATACATATATAATAATAATATGAGAGTAAGAGGTGAGGCAGGGTGTCCCAGGCAGCGTCGGTTGGTTGGTTCGGGTAACCAGCTCGTGAAATTCAATTACCGCGAGGGGCTAGGGTTCCTACCCTTACATCCACCCTCCCCGAGCCCGAACTCAAGGTATTTGAGTGACAGCTCCGAGCGAGAAAGCACCCGGAAATCGGACGCAAGAGATCGACTCCGATTCCACATTCTACATACACACCGAGGGTGTTTCATCTACCATCCACCATCAACCATCTTCATGCATGCCGATATATAGACGTTCTCTACTCAACACTTCCCTTCCGATCTTACATTTATCTTCTATCTTCTGTCTTCGGTTGATCGGTAGCTCGCTAGCTTGCTAGCTTAATAGGGAGACACGCGACTTTTGGGGTAGATAGCGAAAAGCCAAATTAAAACTCTGGTATATAAATGTGTGCTCATAGTAGGCGTGTCAAGATTATTCTGATGGTTGATGCTGGATCCTGGGGAACGTGAATCTAAACAACGAATTTAGTAATACGCAGATACTTGATAGAATTTTTGAATTTTTAATAATTTAATCATTTTAAATTGATAGAATTTATTTCGTTTGATAAATCCACTGAAAAAACTAAATGGTAAAATTTATTGAGATTCTGGTTACGTTTCAGTATTTCAAATAGGACTCCGGGGTGGTAAAAAATTTAATATTACCAAACATAACTTCAAAAAGTATAAAATCCAATATTTATAATTTAATATTTAAAAAAATTATTTGAAATGGTTACTGTACTAAATAACGACTCCTACTCTTTTAGAATTATCCTTTCAAACAGTAGAAAGCACCGAGTTAATAATAATTATACTCTAGTTTTTATTGTTGCGATTTAAATGAACTATTTTACCTTGTAAGTGTTGACGTTGGCTACATTTAAATCTTAAATTCGTACTACAGAAATTTAGTACAGTGATAGAAAATTTATGTTGACTCAAGAGATATTTTCTTGATCTAAGAATTTATTTTGGAAGACAAATTATTATTTTGCTTCAAGAATTTCTTGTCTTGGTTTAGATTTTCTTGGCTTAAGAAATGTATGGCTCCGTTGGATAAGTCTTGTATCTTTACTCAAAACTATATTATCTTCAATCGGTACATATAAGTTTTGCAACCAAAATAACATTATCGTATAAAAAATTTTAAATTTTTGGTTTAAATAATAATTTCTTTATTTAAGATGTTATTGAAGTAAATAAAAAAATTTCTTTATAGATTTTTGATTTAACAAAATTGTGAAAATATAGTAATATAAATAATTTATTATAGTTAATTATTATTACATAAATTTATAGAAATTCACATAGTAAATTAATGACTCAAAAAAAAAGTCATTCTTAACACGTCAGTAATATCTTGGATCATGTTATCGCCTATCTTGAACCAAGAGACAAAAATTCTTGAATGAAATATATCTACATCTAGTCTCAAGAGTTTATTTCTTGAATTAAGACAACTAGAAATTTTGAATCAAAAATCAACTTTTGAAAAAAAGATATTTCTGGAATCAAGATTGTTTTTCTATCAGTGTAATCTTTGCTGATATTTTTGTCTTTTCATACTTAAATCTTTTACGTGCAAAACATTGAAGTTGGAATTATTAATTATTATCCTTAAACTGTTTGGACATCTAAATAGCTTTTATTACTATTTTCTTCTGTATAATTATTCAATTGTAACATTTGAATAATAATTATCATAAATTAACTGTTTAAATCACGAGTTCACTGTTTTAAATAGTATTTATTATCAATTGATTACTATTCATCATAATTCCATTATTATTTACTCCAGTTTAGTTTTTTTCTGTAAAGAATGTGTTAACTACTCAACTAGTTGATTTTTAGCAGATATTCATGTCATATTTAAGCCAATAACAAACAAAACAATAAAAAAAAGTTAGGCCTAAATTTTTACCAGACAAAATCTAGTCAGCAAACAAAGTTTGCTTTAAATTTCACAGGGAATTTCCGACTTCCACGTTCGAGGACGTTGAAAATAACTGTAGGTGAGTAGAACGAGCAGTAGGAAGGGGGTAGGGGGAAGGGCTCAGTCCAGGCGAAACACGATAACGATAATAGCTTTGAGCGGACATCCGCCAAAGTCTCGCCTGGCCGTTCCGTACCCACGGTCTCTCTATCTTCATTCTTTCCTCCGCGCCTCCTCTTACCTTTTTCTGCACTCTCTACCTTCCACTTCCAGCCCCGGCTCCAGCCCTCAGAAATATTCACGCTCAACTTCCAGATATCTCCAGTCAGGACTGTTTAAAAATATTTTTAGCTTTCCTCTTGAGTTTTCGAATTTTCCATCAAGAAAATTTTAATCTTCTTTACGCAAAAAAAAAAATTAATTTCATTTAAGGTAAAAGCCCCAATTATTAACACTATTAGAGATAAAGTTATGATTTGATTTTTTTTAAGCAATATAATATCAATATCGTTTAATTTTGTTTGTGGTAATGTCTCAAGTAATGTTTTTACTAATCAATTTCTTTTTTTTAAATGATAATCAGTGATATTTACTAATTAATTTTAAATAATTAAATAGATTATCCGGATACACCAATTATTGGCAGGTTAAAAAACTGATTGATCTAATTATTGACATACCTTCACCCCAATTATTGACACCTATACTGCGCATGCCTATAGAATCATCTGCTTATTCTCATTTATCGGAATTTATTATTAAGTAATCAATTTTATTAAAGTTTATTAATAATAATTTCCATAAATGATTAATTACTTTTAAAAATATAAAAATTAATTTAAAAATAATTTATTTAATCAGAAGATTTCAAACTCTTACAGTTAATTTTTTAGGTTAAAGTCAAAAAAAGGCGTCGTAGCGCTGTCGAATGGCTGTCAATATGAGATTCAACTTAAAAATTATCAACTAGTTATTGACACCCATTATTTAAATATTATAAAGCATACAATCAATTTCGATTATTTAATTTTATAAAGTTTTCATATATTGTTAATTAAAAAAAAAAAAAGATGATATTATTAAATGAAGAAATTAATTTAAACTCAGCATTTGAAAAAAATGCTTTTCTAATCAAAGTTATTAAGAAAATAAACATTCGTAAGCTGGTTTGATGAACTGGCGCTAACTTTATTTTTTTTTTTAACAATTAATATTTTATATTTTGAACTGACAGTAATTTTTTTCAACTTTTTAATTAATTAGAATTTAATAAAAATTTATATAGGAGTTATTCTTATTACAGATGCTTAAATATATTTAAAAATAATTTAGGGTGTCAATATTTAGACCCCTGTCAATAATAAGGGCTTTTACCTTAGGAAAAATTTTTTGAACAAAGAAAATAAATTCTTGCTTAAAAATCTGTTTGAAGAGTATCTGCTAAAGATTGTAAGTCATTATGATGATGATCATCTTCGAGCAGAGTAAGTAGAGTCAAAATCCAGCATGAGCATCAGAAGCCAAAGCAAACGAATATAAGTGATAGGCAATGAAACGTGTCAGAGTCAGAGGCATCCTGGATCGGCTGTAGGTGAATAGAGGCTAATGAACGCCGGTGTTCTCGCATCACATCGTGTAGTCTGTTCGGGCATAGCACCGCAACCGCCATCATCATCATCATCATCATCAGCATCAGCATCAGCATCAGCGTGAGCCACATATCTCAACTCTTTCGCAGACATACAATCACACATGTCATTCCCGGTACACGTACGGCCCTCAAAACTATTTTAAACATTACTCTCTGTCAGCTTACTCCTACTTCTACTCCTCCGTTTTCGTTTTCGACTTCAGCTCTTTGCTTTTCTTCACTTATAGCTGTCCTATGTCCTGTGTCCTATGTCTATGCTACGTCGACTTAGTTCGCTGCTAGCAGCTCTTTGTTGCTTTTCAAAAATAAATGATCCGGTGAGCCTTACTCGGAATAATCCATTAGGAAAATTCAACTCACTGGACTCTTATAATTCCCTTTTCTTAGTTTCCTTTTCTCGGCAACTCAAACTTTCAGTGGAATAATAAATTAACCAAAATTTTTTAGGCTCCCTCTTTTCTTGACTATAGATCTTATGTAAAAGAAATTTTATTTTTAAAAATTAAAATATAAAAAAGAAAAATTATTTTTTATTGAGTTGATCGATAATTAATAGCAAAATTAATTTTTAATTTCCCGCTAAGAAAATTGTAAATTTTCAAAAATCGGGAAGTTATTGTTTTCACCCCGTTTTTCGAAAATCGAGTTTTCATTAGATCTCGACATTTTGAGGTCCTAGGAAGCTTTCCTGACTATTTCCGTGGTGACGTCACCGTGTCACATGTGTGTGTGTGTGTGTGTGTGTGTGTGTGTGTGTGTGTGTGTATGTATGTAAATCTCGCATAACTTTTGAACGGATCATCCGATTCGATCGAAATAAGCGGCGTTCTGAAGAGTTTCTTTGCCCCTAAAATTCTGATACTAATTTTTAGAATTTGAGTCGATCGATTTTGAGAAATCTCAAAAATAAAATTTCCAAAAATTCGTTTTTTTGAAATATCTTTTAAACGAACGAACCGATCAATTCCAAAAACTATTCAACTCTTAACCTCAAAAAACCACGTCGATTTCCACCAGCCCGGTCAAAATCGGTTTATTGGTTCGTGAGATATCGTTGCCGAAAAAAATTGAAAAAAATGTTTTTTTCAGAATTTCTGTGAAATTTTCAGTCTGACCAGTTTACGTTTAAATATTTTTTAAAGAACTCAAAAAACTTCGTTTAATGCCGTAAACCGCGAGAAAATCGGTTAATTCATTCAAAAGTTATTGCGGTTTGAAAATTCAAAAAATAGTGTTCTATAAAACTTCCATTAGCCTTATGAGCTCTAAGAGCTCAAAAGCACAGAACAGCGATTTATTTGAGCTTGGAGAGCTCAAACTTATACGAAAATTATATTTTTGAGCTCGAAGATCTTAAAAAATAAGTGAATTGTTGAGCACTCAGGTATGGAGATAGCAGGAAGTTGCAGGGATGGCCTTTAGGGTCAACCGTTTTCCTAATTTTTTTTGAACGTTTTGTCTGTAAGAAGTTTTTGAATAATTTTTTCGTTGGACATATTTACTCGAATTAATATTTTTGAACTAAAAAATTTTTAATAAATATATTTTGTAAAAATGAATATTTATTTTTAAAAAATAATCTCTTAAAAATGCTTCATCTTAATATTTATCAGTCTGTCAAAATTTAAAATATAAATTTGAAATCACAAGTGATTTTTTTGACTTTGATCTTTAACTCTTCGTTACTCGCGTCATGAGCAGATCGCCGTCTAACAACTACTCAACCTATAGAGACTCACTATAATGCGAGCGAGAAACTAAAAAAGACGCGAGTGACGAAGGGTTAAATAAAATTATTTAGGGTCTATATAAAATGATTTATTGAACAGTGAAAAAATCACGAGGAATTGAAACACCATAAATTCAAAAATTTGAATTTTTATATTGTTATTGTCAAAAAATTTTCTGATAAAGCTTGATGTGTTCATATATGGCCATATTAGAAAACTTAATATGTCTATATATGATCTGATATGTCTATATAATACTACATAAGACATATGAAGACATATATGGCTTAAAATGTCATAAAATATGGCAGTACGCTCATATGACCATATATAACTTTTGATAAGTCCTAATATCTCCATATATGGCCTGATCTGATTACATATGTCCATATCAGGCTTTATCAGACAATACCATAATAAATATGGCTTCATATAGCTTGATATATTTCGAAATGACTTGATACGTCCGTATATGGCTTGATATGGCTTGATGAATGAATGAATGAATGAATGATTTATTATTTAGCATCAGCTATTTACAGCAATTTTACAAATATACAACGTAATACTTTGGTATAAAATTACAATTTATACAGATAATCAATTTTATTATTTGATTATGCTTAATATCGATAATGCCATTCTAATATGTCGTATCCCAAACACAGAAAAAAAAATGTTCTTGAATCAAGTATATAATTTTGAAGAACTTAATATTCTTGATTTGAGTAGAAAAATTCTTGATTTAAGGAAATTTTACTTGATTAAAGAATTTTCCGTCTTGATTCAAGACAATTATCCTCTTCAAAATTATATTCTTGGTTAAAGAATTTTTTTCTTGAATCAAGTTAATTTTTTTTCTGTACAAAATTTGACAAATTGACTTTTTTTGAAAAATAGAATCACAACAATATTATTTAAGTCATATTAAAAATTTTAATGTCAAATAGTTTAATTACTATTTTTAAATAAATATTTTCATCCGTTCAATCCCATTTAATCAATGTTAAAAATTAACTATTTTTACCGTCTGCTGTAAAATTTTCTAAATGTGAGATACGACGTATTAGAATGGCAGTATCAATATAACAGTTTTAATTTTATTTTAAATATTTTTAAACAATTTTCTTTTAATAATTCGCCCGGTAAAGAATTGATAGAGTCATATATGGCCATATATAATTTTTCGACTACAAGAGGTAGTGAAAATCTTCAACAGATGGCGTAAGATCGCTGAATGTTCTCCTTACAAGAAATTTAAGTCTGATAAATTAAGTCAGGTATGAATAATTCAAATGTTATATTTCGATACATTAAATAAACTTAAATAAATAATCAAACAAACACATAAAATGTTCAGTTATATATCATCGTAATCACTAATATAAATATTAAGTGAAAAAACCTGTTGCGTTAAATACGTAATCTTCTTTGCGTGTAAAGGTGTTAAATAAATGTTGATAAGCGACATAATTTACAAGTGATTTTATCAATATAAAACAAATTGAAATGCATGTGTATTGGTGACAATACAAATATTGTTGTAGATTGTCGGAAGTCTCGCGATGGTTTAAATATATATAAATACATGTGCTCAACTCTAAAACTGATACTTTGTACTCGTAGATGTATTTATTGTGTAGATACAGAATAGAATATATAACATATATAATGTATTGTAAAGTTTGAGCACAATGTCAGGGGACAATGTACTTCACCTGTTGCGTTTGTTGTCGTGCATTGAGTAGTACCAGCAGAGCCGATTTGCACGGTTAATGCCTCCTGCGACCGGCCAATTGAAGTCTATAGAAAGTATTCACTACGTAAGGTGGTATTATGATCAGAGTACAACTATCCTGCACTCTCTAGACCTTTCGTGGCGTATTAGACTATAAACTGTAGTTTGTAGACTGCAGACTGTGGACTGTCTACGCGTGACCCCCGTTTCAAAGCAAAAGCCAAATATAAAGCTCGGTACACCCAGTCTATGCCTCCTTTGATCGCAAATTCTATTGCCCTCCACAATAAAATCTCTTTTTTGTTGATGTGTTCTATCCGTTGTTACATAACAATTACTGCGCAACCAAACAGTGGATAGAAGGAATTGAATAAATATAAAAAATTTGGTGCATGCCTTCTTTTTGTCAATGGAGAATCAGATTATGATGGAGCTGAGTTTGGTTATTGTCCTGACATTTTCACACTGGAGAAGCTTCAATGGAACCAACGCTGCTCAATGCTTAATGCCTAATGCCTACTTGACGGATTCGATCGTTTGTTGCTATTGGTCTGGAATTTTGAGAGTTATTAAGTTCATTTGGGGGAACAGGTGACTTTTTCAGAATTTAGTGAGCTTATGAAAGCTAAAGAATAATCTATTTATTTAGACAAATTTTGGGCTGAAGTTTTTTTTTTTTTATTATGGAATAAAGTCCTGCTAAAGGAAAAAAACTTTTAATTTGCCAAGTTCAAAATTAAAAATTTTTTTAACTTCTCGCTAAGAAAATTGAAAATTTTTTCAAAAATGTTTTATGCACAGAAAGAAATTTTATTTAAAAATTACCGTGAAAATGAGTGTGGAACATTCTGTAATTCCTGATATAATTAAAATTCTTTTAATAATTATTCACAAGTACAATATAAAAAATTTCAAAAAGTACATAGAGAAAAATTAATTATACTACCAACCATACAAAAATAGTAACTCCTACTATCTAAAATGGTAATAAAATTAATTATTAACAAAATAATAGGCGGTATCATTGACAATTGTTACTATTAATAATGGTAACTACTATCGAAAATAATAATTGTAATTATTGTAAATTATAACTGTTACAATCGAAGATGGTAACTGCAACCATCTCAGAATGTAAAAATTCTGAAAGAAAAAATAATATAAGTTTACTTAATTAAATCCTTTATTTACATCCATATTTTAGCTAATGTACATTTTATTATTTGAAATATTAAAATATTTTAAATTCCCTTCAAAATTTTTTTTTGAAAATTTGATTTTTTTGAAGATTAAATTTTTTTTTTAATTTGAATTTTATTGAAAATTTCGATTTTTTTTGGAAATTTCAAATTCTTTTTGAAAAATTTGGCGTTGAAACTTGTTTTAGACAAATAAAAATTTAAATATAAATTCTATCCGAATTTAATCCCGATTTTTTGTACACTACATTGCACTACAGCTGCTTTTAGTTTATTCAGAAATGCATCCACAGTAACGCAGATTTTTAATTTTCTAAATATTTTTTACTAACTTAGATAGTAGCTATTATTATTACTGATGGTAACTGCAACCATCAGGTTATATTGGGAATTACGATTTTGATAATAGTAGTAACTAATTAAAATAATAACAGTTATTATTACTGATTACCATCATAATAGTAGTAGTTGCCATCAGGATAGTAAATACACTGAAAAAAAAGTTTTCTACGCTTCAGGATACAGTATCGCTACTGTCACTATACGCACGTTACGAAACACTGGATCGCTGTGGTCACTATCCGTTTTGCTAATTTAGCGATCTATTGAATACACCTAGCGGTGACGGAGAAACTGACTTTGCATAATTTATTATTGATGTTTCAAATAATGATTTATATGATCGAAGCCAAGTTTTAAATATTTTATCCAGTAATAATAATTACGACAATAATCACCATGCACTTAATAATTGTCGATAAACAATGACAAATGAGGTTAGGAACTTATGCCTTCGAGCTTAGATCGCGACCGTCAGGATCCGTTCCCTGATTATAGCGATATGCCGTTCACGATACAACGGATAGTGATGCATAGAAAACTTTTTTTTCAGTGTACTACAATTCAGATGGTTTACTTAATTATTTGAATAATATTTACTGCTATTGAATTCAATTAATAGATTTTAACATAACTAGATAATAAACTCTACTATAAAATTTTCTCCGTGTACCATTAATTTTTACTGTAGTATTATTAAGGTTAAAAATAACAAACGGGAAAAATTAACAAAGATAATAATTATTTTTTACTATTTTAATATTAAAAATTACAGTAAAATAAAAAGTTTTTAGTGAAAGTACTAAAAAATTAATCAGACTTTTTAATAAAAAATAATTTAAGACTTATCAGCTGTATAAAAAATTACACATTTTCGTGATCAATTGTTGCTTAATTACAGTTAATTCTAACATTACTTTTAAACAATTACCATTATAATCAAATTTTATGAAATTAGTTGAATTTTATTTGTAAAAATGTACTATAATGCCGTATGTTATTATTTTTCTTACTATTAGTTATTATTCTATGTATAAAAAAATTAATTGAACATTTAATCTTATTAAGCTAACATCTAGTTTTTCGAAAATTTAAAACCTATAAAAATAATAATAATATTTTTATGAAAATTCCAATCTGTTACATAATCTCTAGAATGTATTAAAAAAGAAGTTTTCTCATTTTGAAAAATGGCTTCACTTCATGCAACGAAATTCCTGAAGCAAAACAATGATTCCGCGATCCGTGAGCGAGATCTTGAAATCCCACCGAACAAATATGCCCAGCAAAATATGATGTATACTGGCACACAAAGATAAAGAATGGAGCAAACAAAAATAAGAACAAAATAAAATAAGAAGTTAAACTATAATATATAATATATATATATATATATATATATATATATATATATATATATATATATATATATATATATATATATATATCGAGTTGAATGTTGAGTGTTAAATGTTGAGCGAGTAGAACGGATGAGTGAGCCCGGGTGAAGAGGTCGCGGAGCAGACACCTGCGCCCATTTCAACACTTATAGAAGAGGAGAAGAAGAAGAAGTTAAGTTATTTCTCGTCCTCCTTCTCTTGTTGTCTTGTTGTTATTCTCGGTACAGTACAGCTCGGATTCATCAATCCTCGGTCCCCCGTCAGCGCTGATTAACGCCCCATTAATTATGTCAAACGGACCAATTATGCCCGGCAAACCCATTAATAAACTTCTCTTCTCCTCCGACTCACACATCGGAATTCTAGTAATCTTCTCGTCTTGAGCTAAACCGGATTCTCGAAACCATCTACCATCCAGCCTTTTAAATTGCCTGTACTCACCTCACGTTCCCGTTGGTGGTATTATAGCCACCACACAATAAAAATAATAAATACTTTTCACTTAATTATACAGGTCAACTCAACTATTTTTTCACAATCCAACACTCGAGACCTGGGAACGTCATTTTTTATCACTTCAGATGTGTCCATCATCCACAATCCGATGTTTGGTTTACCATTTTGTTTTTACGTCTTATCTGTCTTTGTTTTTTACTTATTCATTATTTTTTTTGACCAAAAAAGTTCTTCAAAACTTAAAATTATTGCAATATAAAATCAACAGCTAACTTAAATCAGTCATTTTTTACAATACAAATTATCGAATCATTTTTTTACAAGAAGAGAATAAAGTAGTGAAAATGATGATTTAATTGTTGTAGAGTACTTAGGTTATTAAATAAACAATTTCTATTAAAGTATCTACCAACCCTATATTTTAATTTAAAATTCTTAATATTATAATAATAGCTGTGAAAATAATCATTTATCATTTATCATAAATCATTTTAGAAAATAATTACAAACATCATTAATATTATAAACGTTATTATTTAATATTAATATTGTTTATCAGAATTGACTCATTAAATTTGAAATTTACAATTGTCAATTTTACTATTATCTTTATAATCGCTAAAAAGATATTTATAATGCGAATAATTGAGAGATGGTAACAGTTACCATTACAAACTATAATAGTTATCATTTAAGTTAAGAAAAATTTCACAAAAAAATTATTATCCTCGATAGTAACCGTTACCATCTTCAAAAATAACTACTACAATTCAAATTATACACGGAAAAAAAGTAAACTATAATAACTAACAGTCGATTTATAATAAGTAATGATCAACTGCTAAAAATTACCATTTCAAACAGTAAAATCGTGATTTTACTATTCACTTTATAATATTTACAATTTACTCTTTACATGGAAGAAAATACTATTTCAAACAGTAATATTCGCTATGTAAATGTCTAAAATGTTAAAGTATAATAATTAAGAATTCAGACTTTGATATTTATCATTTCGTACCTAAAAAATGATTTTATGATATGTAAAAAGTATAAAATAAAGTTAGTAAATTTCTAATACAAGCAACGTCAATATTTACAAAGTAAAATGTTAAATTTTAAACGCAACGCTAAAAATCAAACTGTAATTATTGACTTGCTTGGACTGGTAAAATGTATATTTTAAAAGTATAATTTTTACTGTTTCAAATGTTAAATTCTTCCAGAGTGGGACCCCCTTCTCTTTCATCTGAGTTCCCCTTCTCCTCATAATATTGACTATAAATTGAATTGGCAATTTTTACTGTTTGAAACTGTAATTTTTTAAAATGAAAGAGTCATTATTTACTATAGTGACAGCTACTAATCACTTATTTTGGATATTAAATTATAAATTGTGGCTTTTATACTTTCTACATTAAGTTCTGTAATATTTATATTTTTGCCACCCCGATGTCCGCTTTACTGTTTGAAACTATAAAAATTAACCGGAATCCGAGTGAATATTACAGTTTACTTTTTTCCGTGTAAATATTACGATACTTTTATTAAATGATTATTAATTCTCATTGAAAAATTATAAAACTATAATTATAATTATTTCAAGACTAGAAAATTTTATTCTATCTTAGATGATTAACACTAAAAATTTCGTATAGTAGATTATATAATTTAATTCTCTGATGTACTATTTAGATCGGTAAATATAACTATATTCTTTTCTCGAGCATATGTGCCGTATGTGACATTGATTGTGCCTGAGTATAAAGCCCCGATTTGTGCCAGAAATACTTGGAAAATCTCTAATATGTATGTTCCCAAATCCAAACTCGTGAGCCAGCAGATCCGATCTGTCGAAACGATTTACCAGCAAATTCTCATCCAGCGATGTCAAAATCCGAAGAAAAGAAAAGAAATAAAAAAATAAAGGCACAAGCTTCTCTTCTTATTCTGTAAATATATGTATAAAAATGTGTGTAAAAAGCATTGAGCTGTGAGCATTGGGTAAGTAGAGATTTCCGGAGGCTGCGTAGGGAGAAGGGAGAAGGATCCACAGTCGCCGCGGGGGTGTCTTATTCTTACCTGTGTCCACCTTTGGGCCCGAGGGACTCACCAGTGAATATCAAGGAAGAAGGAATGAGGAATGGATCCTCTTGGAAAATATCGGGTGAACTACAACCCAACGAAGGCACTGAAATTTACGTTAAGATGCTGCATGGGTTGACTACGCCGGATGAATGGAGGACGAGGGTGGATCCGCGGATTCTTTTGTGCTCTTCTTCTGGGCTGGGTTCTTCAGCTGCCGAATGCCGAAGGTATGAGCTATAAGTGTCCCTAACTATGTTTCTCTACCAAGGTAAAATGGAACTATATGTGTGTATGTATGTATATAAATGTTAGAGAGAACTCGTACATTATTTCAGGAGTAGTTTCGCTTTGATGGATTTACTACAAGTCCTTTCTGCTACAGTTGCTTTATTATTTACGCCCTTATCTCGGTGTCCTGCTAGAGGTTTCATTGTCTTACGGGATACGAATTCATTCAAGACTGTTCAGGAATCAAGAATGGAATTTTGTTTCAAGTGACCAGGAGTTTTTTTAATTATTTTATTTTTTTCTTTTTTTCGAGAGAAAAAATTATTTTTTTCTGAATAAAATTTTTTAATATTAATAAAGAATTTTCAGAATAATGTTGTACAACATTTTTTTTACTCTATATTATTCAAAAATGATAATATATACTTATTGTGGTTAATACTTAATCCTCTATCGACCTATTGTCAGTGTATCAAAGATGTATTCTTATAAAAGTACTCAAAAATAAGTAAATAAATAAAATAAAGAATTTTATTTGAATAATTTTTATTTTTTAAATAATATTTGTAACTAATAACTTTAGATAATAGCTCTATAGACAATTTAAATGTCTATATTGTCAATTCTGTTGTTAACTTCAAAAAAATCAATTATTTAATTTTAATAATTTATTTGCTAAATAGTAATAAATATTTTTACTCTAAAAATGCAATAATAAAAGATTTAACTATTTATAAATATTTATTAGAGTTTGTCGGTTAATAAAATATATCTTCTTTTATTAATATTCAAACAAGGATTCAAACCTTAGGGATACAATCACGTGTTTTAAAAAAAAAATCAAAATGAAAATTTTTATAAAATTTTCACTCTAAAAATAGTAAGTTAAAATTACAAAAAGTTTGAAAAATCCAAAAGTGCCCGCCTCATAATCTCATTTTTCACAATAAAATTGATTAAAATAAAATATAAAAATCAAAATAATAAAAAACAGAAAACTCTGCGATAGTTTAGTGGCGCCATAACTTTAAGGTAAGGAAAAAAAATACTATAATAAAATGTATAGATAGATATACAAAAAAATCTACAATCATATATTAGTTTTTTTATAAATAATAATTTAACGACAGTGAATTGAACACTCATATCAATTGAGAAAGTCCTAAGTGTGTTACTTGAGATAATAAAAAAAAAAATTATTCCGGTAGGATAATTTTTTCAACCAATTTCCCTGCCACATACACCCATTCATACACAGACGTCCAAAAAAGATTATGTTTAATGTTATTATTTACTATGTTGAACAAAAAAATTGTTATTGAAACATATTTCATGTGCCTGACAAATTATTTGACTTGATATAAGTGTACTCATATTAACCTGTAAGTGCGATATCGACGTTCTAATTAGCAAATTGTCTAACTCCATTTTAGAGAATCTTCTATTTGTACGAAAAAAACAATTAGTTGAAAATTTATTATCACTTTAAAAAACCATTTAATATCATTATTATCTAATAGAGATATAATATTTAGGTTTGAATCATTCAAATAATTTATAATTAGATTATTGCTACATCAAAATGTTAAAAAATCACCCTCTAAAAAATGAGTCAGACAAATTGCTAATTAGACCGTCGATATAAATAACAAAAAATCAATTTCTGTTTCGAGAAAAGTGCTTTTTTGAAATGTCGAGAGGAGAGCACAACCTCAACGCTTCGCTTATGAGGCATGCAATTAAATTTATTAATTTGAAAAAATCATAAATAAATATTTTTAATAAAATAAATTCCATAAAAACCAATAACTATTATTTTATTGAAAAAAAGCATCAAATTAACGTAATAAATATCTCACAATAAACGTAACATTTATTTTAATTTGTTGATAAATTTTTAGCCGGCATCTTTTGTAGAGTACGGAGGCATAAGCAGCAACTCAGGTAATTTATAATCGTCTTTAATGTTCAGAAAGTTCGAAACACCTGGTGTTTTCAGCGACGCTGGATCTCGGGGGTTATCCTGGTATACCTGGATCCATATAAAATCCTATATACATCACATACACATGTATATATATAAGAGCGATCCAGACAGCGGTGCGCCTCTTACTTTACTGGTCCTCTTCGACACACGTGGGATACCTCGAAACGCTTTATTCCATTTATAGATTCTATTCATTCTTCCATCTCGAATTACACATGTGTACAACAATATAATCGGGTGCAACGGATACAGGATGCGTGGATAAGGATAGACGATGATCCTCGATTATCATCCGCTGATTTAACGCCAAATATGTCGAGTACACTTCTGCTCGAATGCGAAAGAAGACTCTGGAATTAACCGTAAAGCATCTAAGCTAAATAAAAAGACCCGAAAAGATAAATCCACGGAGAGGTATCCGCTATTGAAGGATCTGAGTGTACAAAGGAATGGAGGAGGCTCAGGCAAACAGCAAATATTTAATTACCCGTCAAAGTATACACTCATTCCATGATCCGAATTATATAAAAATCTTCATCGCATCTACACACGATCTACAAATATTTATTGAGGATTAGTCCGAGCCGCCACCAAGCTGTTTGTGTTCGAAGATATATATCTTTGCTCATCTACTCTTCAAGGATAATTGTTTCATGGGTCCTAGTTTCCAGTTTCTCTTTTCTCTACATAAAACCCAAGGCCAGGACTTTGCTCTCTGGTTTTTTGGCTCGAACCTTCAAACCCTTATTACTTGAGTTGTAGTTCCCGTTATGTTTGGTAAACATTTTTTGAAACTAATGTACCAGTTGAAAAAATTTTAGGGAAAAGATCACTAAGGGACGATTGGATAAATTCGATTGATTTTTGGTAAAAAAATTTTTGGAATTAATTTAGTTTAGTAAAATATTTTTGAAGGAATTTCGTTAAAATTTGGAAGTAGAAATTTTTTTTGGCCAAAACTTTTGTATTATATCAAATTTTGAACAGGGATTTATTTGTTTGCCAAGCAATTTTTTTTTTCTAACAAGATTAGGTAAAATTTTAGCAACAAATTAAATACTTGGATAGAAAAATTTGTTCTAAAATTATAAATCTTTTAATGTTTTAAATTTAATATTTTTTTTTAAAGTTATTAAACACGTAATATTTAACAAAATAAAATTGTATATTTTGTATTTGATGATACTAAAAAATTATAGAGAAGAATTTGGTAAAAATGTTTATGTAGTCAAAATTTGGACATCTTAAATGAAATTTAAAGAATTCTTAAAAATGTTCTTATACAAAAATATTCATATTATATTAAATGATCTAAAAAAATTTATAGAATTTTGTAAAAATTAACTATCAAAATTTAAGTGAAATTTGTGAAACAAATAAATCAACTGCGTATGAAAACTTAATCAAAATTATACATCGATTTTCAAAATTTTCAAGGACGAAATACTACTTCACCAAAAATATTGATCTAAAATTTCAAAACACACGGAGAAAATTTTATAGTAGAGTTTATTATTTAGTTATGTTAAAATCTATTTACTGAATTCAATAGTAGTAAATATTATTTAAATAATTAAGTAAACCATCCGAATTGTAGTATTTACCATCCTGATGACAACTACTACTATTATGATGGTAATCAGTAATAATAACTGTTATTATTTTAATTAGTTACTACTATTATCAAAATCGTAATTCCCAATATAACCTGATGGTTGCAGTTACCATCAGTAATAATAATAGCTACTGTCTAAGTTAGTAAAAAATATTTAGAAAATTAAAAATCTGCGTTACTGTGGATGCATTTCTGAATAAACTAAAAGTAGCTGTAGTGCAATGTAGTGTACAAAAAATCGGGATTAAATTCGGATAGAATTTATATTTAAATTTTTATTTGTCTAAAACAAGTTTCAACGCCAAAATTTTCAAAAAAAATTTGAAATTTCCAAAAAAAATCAAAATTTTCAAAAAAAATTTTGAAGGGATTTTAAAATATTTTAATATTTCAAAGAATAAAATGTACATTAGCTATAATATAGATGTAAATAAAGGATTTAATTAAGTAAACTTATATTATTTTTTCTTTCAGAATTTTTACAATCTGAGATGGTTACAGTTACCATCTTCGATTGTAACAGTTATAATTTATAATAATTACAATTATTATTTTCGATAGTAATCATTACCATTATTAATAGTAACTATTACAATAGTCAATGATACCACCTATTATTTTGTAAATAATTAATTTTATTACCATTTTAGAAAGTAGGAGTTACTATTTTTGTATAGTAGGTAGCATAATTAATTTTTCTCCGTGTAGAGATCCAAAAACAATTTAATAATGAATGAACACACGTTTTAGCGCTCGTGGATAAAACAGGTACTTAATTCAATTATGTAAGCATAAATCTCGAGTAACCATCAAGCAAAGAGGTTTGAACAAGGCACTACAATGGCGACACTTGTTTCCGTATTAGAATAAGAATGCTGTAGAATCTCCGACAAACTATAGAGTGCGTAAGAAACTTAGTGTATATACTTATACAGTACGCTGTGTGCTGTATTGAAATTTCAACTAGCTGTTATTTAACAGACTAGAGGAGAAATAACACCTGAGATGTGGGTATACCCGGTGAATCGTCAAAATGATTTATATCTTCGACAGGTGGATAGAACCATGGTGTTTCAAATTTCACGACGGTTGGTCTTTGTTGTTGAGGATTTTGCGATTCGCTAAGCCAATGGTTGGATCTTGGAGGTACAAGGACCGGAATACGTCTTTCTCACTCTTCCTCACTGTCCTTGTGTATTTTCTCTGGTAGAGCTCTCAGGTGAGACTATATCTATGTCTACCTCTTTCCCGTAGCTGGTGCAGGGATAACAGTACCAGCGCTGCAGGAGTAAATACCCGCGGGCTACTACACTGAAGTGCAGGAATATCTTGTGGCCATGGACCGAGCTTAATAGGCTTTGCTTCAACTACTCGACAAAGTCCTCTCCACAGTAAACCTCATTATTTATCTCAACATATTTATATTTATTCTCTTTGGATTTTGTCTCTCCTTTGCTATGCTAATTTTTCTCCACTTTCTCTAACGCTTTTTAAGAAAAATTTACGTTTGACACCCGGGCTCAGCTCCTTCGTATTCTTCAAAAACGAGCGCCGGTTCTAATTTTTTTTTTCTTTTTTTAAATTATTCTCCGGGTACCAAGTCCCGCTTTTGTCATTATAATTTTTACTATCATTTTTCAAGTGTTCGCTCCAAAAAATATTTGTTTGACACTTCAAATAAAATTAGTTTACAATGTTACTAATTTTCAAATTTCTTTTTATATTGTAATTTTTTTTTTAGTATTTAATTGATACTCTTCACTAAAAAAAATTTGTTTGCCTAGGTTAACAGCTCATTATGCTTAAAATTTGATTTATATATATTTAAAATGTAAATATTTTTAGATTTTGCCTAAATTTTGAGTGTAAAAAGAATAGGAAAAACGAATTAGTTTATTTTATAAACAAAAATTAATCATAATGTTAAGAATTTTAATTATTCAAAGCTAAAAAAAAATTTTTTTATATTTAAACTAAATTTATTTTATGTTCAAAATTTTTATTTTTTAATTTTTGAACTCCTATGACTCAAATTTCATATGAAATTTTTTGATTTAAGTAAAAATAATTTTTCTAATACAACATACTTAAAATTTGAAAATAATTTTTTGGATTTAAAATTGAATTTTAATTAAAATTGTTCATTTAACACTCAAAAAAAATAATTTTAGTCTGTTTCTAAATAAAAATTCACTAATTCTCAAAATTTGATTAACAATTATCTTTAAAAATAATTTTTTAACACCTGTAGCTCAAAATATAAGTACAATTTTTGGAACATGAAAAAAAATTACTTTATTTTTCTTTAAAATAAACAATAAATTCATCAAATCCAAAATTTGAACAAAAGTTCAATTTTATACTAAAATTACTGTTAAAATTAAAAAAAAAAAAAAGAAAAAAAAACGATGCATTCAGAAAAAAATCAAAAATAACTTAACATATCATTAAAATTCAATACTTCCAACCTCAAGAATTGAAAAGATGAAAATATCTTGGCATAAATCTAAAAATACCGATAATCCATTAACAATCTTGTCACCTTTTTGTTTCCTGGAACGCGTGAATATAAATAAAGATCCGCTCCCATGATAGTTCCAGGATCTCCTGGTAGTTTTTTCCAATATACATTTAACAGTTAGCATCTAGCGATTAACATTACACCCTCATCGTAATCTAGATCATAGATCAACAGTGTCCTTCAGAGAAAAAGATAAATAACGAAATAATTTTATCCATGTTATGTCCCACGCGTTCGAATAAGGTGTGATCTCGAGGTCCAGGAATCGGTAGCCTGCAGCGCAGAATTGACATGAATGAAATTCCACGGGGCCATTCAGCTTCTCGCTAGGTCTCCAGTAATATCGATAGATTTTTGATGAAGGTATAATCATTTATTTTGAAGATTCTTTTCTGGATTTGTGAAAAATTTTTCTGTGAACTGCATCAAATAATTATAGTTAAAAATTGAATTTTTTTGGACTTATACAGACACTGAAAGAGAAAAATTGACTTGACTCAAGAAAAAAATCCTTGAATTAAAAAATTTTTGATTCAAATTTTTGGCTTTGATTAAAAATGATCAAAATTTAAAATTATTTTCTTGGTTCAAAATTTTGTCTTTTAAATCAAGTTAATTCTTTTCAGTGGACTAATTTGTAAACCGTAATGTGCTATGAAAACAATTTGTTAGGTAACCAAAAATCTTTTGTCGACTATTGTGGTGGTCAGGAGAAAAAAGCGACTTTGTTCCCACCAGAAGTGCACCAAATTCAATACCCGGAACAATAACTGATCTATTGAAAGAAAAGAGCATTATGTTAGTGAAGAATAGAGTGTTCAGTGTTTGGTACAAATAAAAGTATAGAATAGAGCAAGAGCATAGAGTACACTGTTAAAGTATTTTGTATAAACATTGCCAACAGGTGATACTATTCGGTCTTTTACGATCACGACTTCTCGATCTCTCTTTACTTGGCACGGGTATAATGAGAGAAAGTGAAGTAAAGAGGGTGGCCCGACCCTGCTGGATGGTGATGCTCGTCAACTGAGAGTATTGCGGCCATTCCGATCCCTTTTCCTGGACAAAGTCTTTATTGAACACTGGGTACAATGCAAAGCTCATTTCTGATAGCGGATACCTTCTATTGTGTCCGGAAGTAAGATACATTGATATTTTTGGTTATTGATCAAAATTACTTGAAAGTGATCCGAAGGAATTAATTGTTTGCTGGAATTTTTAAAGGATAATTTGATCTCTAAAAGTTGATTGTTTTTTTGGAAATTGAAGAAGAATGAATTGTTTTTCAGATAAAATTTAGTCGGTAAAAAAAAAAACAATTATTTGAATTTTAAAAATTCGAATTTCCAAAGTATCCAAATTTTTCTTTGCAATAAAATGTTTAAATTTCAAATTTTACTCAAATTTTAATTGAAAATCAATATAGATTTTTTATAGAAAAAATGTGAATTTTTAGATTATATTGATAAAAAAAATCAATTTGATTCTAAAAAAATTTTTTTAATAATCGAAATTTTTTATCTCGACTTATATCAAGTTAGTTATTGTATCAATGCACTGAAAAATTAATTTAATCAAAGGAAAAAAATTCTTGAATCAAGTCGAATTCTAAATAAAAAAAAATTTCTTAATTAAATAATTTTTTCACAAAATAAAATTAATTCATGATAATAAAATTTTAAAAAATAATTCTATTGTTTAACAAATTTTTTTCTCGAGCTAAATTTAAAATCTGTAGACTTTAAATTTCCAATTTTGTCAATAAAATTAATTTCATTTAAATTTTCAAAGTCAAATATTGAAAATTAAAAATAAATAGACCAATTCGCCCCTAACATTGAATTTCGACATTGATACACTTAACGACGGGGTGTAAAATATTCCACTTATCCACATATCTATACTCAGGACCCAGGTATGCAAACATTCAGTATATCTACCAAATATATTTCTATTTAAATGGTAATTATTCGAAAAGGTCGATATCCGTAAAGTACCCAGATCGATTACAGACTCTCTAAGAATGGGAATAATCTAAATACATGTAAATATGAATAATATACAGTTTGTGGATTTAGTATGCATAAAAATAATAATAATAATATACTTACAGAGAACTGTAACGGTAGAAGTCTAAGTTTAGGGGAAGAAAAAAATAATGAGTTTTGATTGTACACAAAGTTGAGTTTGAGAGCAAAGTAGAATCATTTATGCATAACGAACGTGAAAATGGGCATCGCATACATTATACATTATACATTAAAATCGCATCTGTATATTTCCGCGGTATTATTATTATTATTATTATATATAGACTCTTCAGCAGAGTACACTCGTTCCATGCACTCTATGCTCGGAAAATATGGCTGCGTTCACTCGCATGGGTGAAACGTTATGTAGAACAAGTAATAAAATAATTTTAACGACCTACTTGAATTATGTGCGGTACAAATAATAATATCTGCACGCATCCCTGCAATAAATATCGTCTGGATCTCTTACTGTCTGCTGTATATATTTATCATGTATTTCCCTGCATGCTACCGACCTTCCCTACCTTTTTGCAACCATACCTATATATTTATGCACACCAAAAAAAATTTAGAGCTAAAAAGTATTTGACCCAGTGGCTCTCATTCAGAGTTTATTATCCATAATAATAATAATAATAATAATAATTCACGACTTTTCTTTTGATATTCCCGCCTATTTATTTCTCATTACAGAGATCAAAGCTTTATATTAAATTTTAATTGATAATTCCGAGAGACTGCTATGAGGGAATTCAATAATTTTTGATATAATTATTAAGGGTTGGAATAATGGAGCTTCATTTATGGAATATTTAGTGCTGGTTAATTTGCAAATTTTATTATTATAATTATGTATATTTTAATTAGCAACACAAACAGAAGCTACTGGTATGTAGTAGCGCGGTTTTTTGGGAATTAAAAAATTTGCGATTCAATTCAAGTTATTTGTCGCAATTAAAAATTTTAATTATATAATTGTTGTCTAATTGATTATTTTTAATCTAAAAAAAAAGATTTATATATCATTAATTCGACTTTGATATTTATTTTGCATGGAAATTGAGGTTAGGAGTCTTTGCTGCAGAGATTACACTTTTTTCCGTGAAAAGGCGCTGCTGGCGAATTCCTAGCTTAGCAAAATTCTGCTTTACAAAAAAACACGATCTAAAACAATATAAAAAATGTAAAAGTTAAAAATATAATTTAAAAATATCAATTATTTCAAAAATTTGAATAATTGAATTGCCAATTATGAATAATTGTAATGATTTTTATTAAATTATTATTTAAAAAATATTATTGACAGGTTTTATAAAAAATATTTCTATGCATATTAAATCAATTTTTGTTTAAAATTATTAAAATAAAATTGTTTCCGGCAGAACTCTGAAATTTAATGAAATTTGATATTTAAGTAGATTAAACTTTTGAACGGATCATCCGATTCGATCGAAATAAGCGGCGTTCTGAAGAGTTCCTTTGCCCCTAGAATTCTGATACTAATTTTTAGAATTTGAGTCGATCGATTTTGAGAAATCTCAAAAATAAAATTTCCAAAAATTCGTTTTTTTGAAATATCTTTTAAACGGCTGAACCGATCAATTCCAAAAACTACTCAGCTCTTAATGTCAAAAAACCACGTCGATTGCCACCAGCCCGGTCAAAATCGGTTGATTTATTCGTGAGATATTGTTGTCGAAAAAAATTGAAAAAAATGTTTTTTTCAGAATTTCTATAAAATTTTTAGTCTGACCAGTTCGCGTTTAAAGATTTTTTAAAGAACTCAAAAAACTTCGTTTAATGCCGTAAACCGCGAGAAAATCGGTTAATTCATTCAAAAGTTATTGCGGTTTGAAAATTCAAAAAATAGTATTCTATAAAATTTCCATAAGCCTTTTGAGCTCGAAGAGCTCAAAAGCACAGAACAGCGATTTATTTGAGCTCGGAGAGCTCAAAATTACACAAAAATTATATTTTTGAGCTCGAAGAGCTTAAAAAATAAGTGAATTGTTGAGCACTTAGGTATGGAGGTAGCGGGAAGTTGCAGAGATGGCCTTTAGGGTCAACCGTTTTCCTAATTTTTATTTTTATTTCAATGTCAATTTTTATTTCAAAAATTTCTTTTGTAAGTAAATTGATATAATAACAATTTTACTAAAATTTTGAAGAGGCGCAAAAAATCTGTAAAAAGACATTACATTAATTTGGTTCATAAATATGAGTTCATAGTAATTGTATCAAAATTATTCTGACGGTAGATGTTAAATCCCAGGGACTGTGAATCTAATCAACGAATTTAGTAGTACGCTGATATTTGATAGGATTTGTTAATAGTTAATAATTAAATCAT
Source organism: Cotesia glomerata (assembly GCF_020080835.1). NCBI lineage: Eukaryota > Metazoa > Arthropoda > Insecta > Hymenoptera > Braconidae > Cotesia > Cotesia glomerata. The sequence goes on along the minus strand of NC_058160.1, from coordinate 3,701,861 downwards.
TTTTAATTGATAAAAAACTGAATAGCAAAATTTATTTAGATTCTGCTGACTTTATATTGATTCCAATGACATCAAAATCATGACAAGTATTTAATAATTATAAAGAAAAAACACTAGGTCACATTAAAATTTACGTGAGGATAAATGTTAATATTCATAAAAAAGCGTACCGTCATCGTGCCCGTTTAGCATGTTAAATAATCTTAGCGGTAAGCGATAGCAGGTACACATATATATATATTAATGGTAGAAAGAGGTAAGGGGGAGAGATATGTCGAAACAATTGGATAATAGACTGGGTATTCTGTTGGCTTCACCTGTTTCTCAATAATTTCAGTAAAACGTTTCTCAGCATCACAATGGCATTGTGACAATAATAAGAGACGACTCCACATCCGTCCCCTCGTGTATTTATTATTTATATACAGATAAACTTTTCGAAAACGGATGCATCATGAAAATCCAAAAGTCAGGTTTGTAAAGTGGTAAATAAAGGACCTTACTTGCCCCAGTAGTTTGCAGCTCGTTCAATACAACTTATTATATTTATTCGTACGATCTTAACTCACTTATGGTAAGAGACGTTACATGTTACATGGTACATGCTACATACATTCGACCAAATAAATTCGGGGATCATCTCCAGCCCCTCATAACCTAGAGGAGATCTCTACTGAAAATTGATGAGCGTGTGAAATGAATAAGGCCCGTCGTCGTGTGTAAAAAGACCGCGATTGTATCTACCCCTGATGTCAAAATCGTCATCGGATGACAGGTAAAGTGCGCAAAAGACACGTTTTTTTTTTTTTTTTTTTTTTTTTATGTCACATATATATAAATATATATATAAGTGGAGAAGTAAAGATATTCGTTCATTGTTATGGTAGATGTACTCACACCCCGGTGGCGCGTTATAATGTTATTATAAAGGTATTTATGAGGCCATTGATATATATTTTATGCATGGAAATAATCGTTTTTTTATCGTCTTAATATCAATGATAATGGAGACGAATTAGTTGATTAATTTTTATTTATGGTGATTTTTGTAACTAGGGAGGAGTAATATTTATCATTTCATATATGTATTATAGTAATATTGTACTATTGATTAATGAAGTCATGATTTTTTTGTGTTACTAATTAAGGAAAATATTAGGATAAAAATTACAAAAAAATTAATTTTGTAGAAAATAATGTGTTACTTTTATTTTACTGGAGATAATTATAGTAAAAAAATTATTGATCGAAAAAATAAATTTTTTTTGAACTAAGAAAATTATTTTTAAGAATTTTATTATTTTTAATGAAGCAAAAAAAACTTTATTGAATTGAAACAAAATAAAATTCAGTGAAAGTATTTTTATTCTTAATTTTCTGATAAAAATAATTTTATAAAAATTTATTTTTTTATTTTTTGAAAAAATTGTTTATTTGAATCAAAAAAATCAAGTTTAATAACAAATTAAAAATTACAACAAATTTCTGTTTTTTTTTCTTTTTACAAAATATAAAAAATAATTTATTTTCATTTTTTTGACACTTGATTTTTTGGTTCAAATAAATTATTTTACAAAACAACAAAAAATTCATTTTTATTATAATTATGTTCTCAATTTCAAATAAACCCTTAATTATAATTTCTAAAAAAATTTTTTCAATAAAATTTTAACATAAATTTAAATTATTAATAATAAAAAAACAATAGAAGTTATTGAATTTGTAATGCATATAATTTAAAATTATGAATTGCGTATCAATAAACGTACGAACTTGAACAAAGGTAAAATACGGTTAAGTAAAGTAAAATAATAAAGTTGAGAGCCCCTGGATTGAGTAGTCCGGGTCCGGCTGGCTCGCGGGTTGTCCCAACTTTCCAAGTGCGAAGGGGGTTCGTCGACAAGGGGAGAACTAGTAGCATTCATCGGGATGCAGATGGCTTCTCCAACCCTCGCAATAACTCACCCTCTCTTTCTCTCCCAAGCCGGCTACCCGGTGATGCTGGATACTCCATCCTCCATCCTCCGTCCTTCATCCTTCATCCTGCGTAAACTCTGCTGCCATGCAGGGCATACCCCATCGCGGCACACGTGTACGCTCGCGAGACCCACACATCCACCAATCACGTCTCTCCCTCGTCACCGACAATCTCTTTGTGAAGCTGATGTATATAGGTGACACGATTCAGCAGCACTCAACAGAACTGAAAACACTGAGCAGAGCATACCTGAATCATCCTGAATTACCCAACATTTTAGATTTAGGCTTATATTAGCAAGTCTTCTGTTATTAAATTGATAATATTTTATCTACAGCAATCCTTTATTATTAGAAAAAAAAATTTTAATTGTTCATGAAATTTTTAGTTTTAAAATTAGAAGGTTATACGCACCTAGACTAAAAAAAAATTTCTTTTTTATTGTACATGCGAAGGGAATTAACTAGAAAAAATGATGATCTAATTATTGTAGAGTTTTTAAATTTACTTCGATAGAAATTGATACTACTTAGGTTACTAAATAAACAATCTCTATGAAAGTATCTACCAAATCTATCATTTAATTTACAATTCTTTATATTAATAGTTACTGATAGATTTTATTTTTTTAAATATTTATAAAAATCATCAATATTATAAACGTTATTATCTAATATCAATATTGTTTATCAAAATTAACTCATTAAATTTAAAATTTACAATTGTCAATTTTACACTGAAAAAAAATACTTTTATTAAGAAAATTTTCTTGATACACGAATTTATGTTCTTGAAAATTTTCAAGAATATATATTCTTAGCTCAAGAAGAAGAAATTGTTAAATTGATTGAAATAATTTTTACTTAATTTAAATAAAGCTATTCTTTTGTTTATCTTTTATTCGAAGATAAATATTGATGTTCTTCTCTTCAGAAATTAATAATTAATAATAATAGAATATTTGATCGTCAGCGAGTTTCTTGAACCAAGAAATCGTTAATTGGGTAAAAGTATTTTTTTTTCTCAGTGTACTATAAACTTTATAATCTCTAAAAAGATATTTAAAATGTAAATAATTGAGAGATGGTAACAGTTACCATTACAAATTATAATAGTTATTATCTTAGTTAAGAAAAACTTCATATAAAAAATCATTATCTCCGATAGTAACCGTTACTATTGAGACAAAAATCCAAATTCAAATCCAATTATTGGATCAAAACTATACGGAGAGAATTGAATAGTAATAATAATGATTTAGTTATTGAGTTATTGTAGAGTTTTTTTTTATTGAACTCGATAAGAATTGATACTACCTGGGTTATTTTATAAACAATATCTATTAAAGTATCTACTAACCATCTAATTTAATTTTCAATTCTTTATATTAATAACAGCTGTGAAATTTTGTTCTTGAAAATATTTATAAACATCATCAATATTATAAATGTTATTATCTAATATTAATATTGTTGATCAGAATTAACTCATTAAATTAAAAATTTACAATTGTCAATTTCATTATAAACTTTATAATCTCTAAAACGATATTTAAAATGCAAATAATTGAGAGATGGTAACAGTTACCATCACAAACTATAATAGTTATCATCTAAACTATGAAAAACTTTATATATAAAATCATTATCCTCGATAGTAACCGTTACCACACTGAAAAAAAAACTAACTTGATTCAAGAGAAAAATTCTTGAACCAAGAATATAATTTTGAAGAGGGTAATTGTCTTGGATTAAGACGAAAAATTCTTAAATCAAGTAAAATTTCCTTAAATCAGGAATTTTTCTACTCAAATCAAGAATATTAAGTTCTTCAAAATTATATACTTGATTTAAGAACATTTTTTTTCTGTGCATCCTCAATAATAACAACGAAAATTAACATTAGGAATATTACGATACTTTATTACAGAAACTTCTATTAAATAATTATTAATTCTAATTACACAATTATAAAACTACTTATTTCAACAATGGCAAATTTTATTCTATTTTAGATGTTTAACATCGAAAATTTTTCTAAGTTTAAAACAATTTTTTTAAGGTTATGTGGGGTAAGTGTGCGCAGTGGGTAAGAGTGTGCAAACCCATTCGTTTGAGTCCCAAATAGATGGGGTTGTGCACTCCAACTGTATTTTTTAGTAATTGATCCAAAGATTAACAATTTATACTTTATATTTTTATGAACAATTTAAAGCTAAAATTTTCATCGAAAATCGGGTGAAACTTTTTTTTTATGATTCTTAAATTTAACTGAAATTAATTTAATGCATATTGAAAGTCTAAATTAAAATTACATTATTCATTTTGATAATTACCATTTCATTCGCAAGGTAATTAATTATTAATACACTCATTAAATATTGTTTGTATGAAAATCATTAATCAGCCATTAAAATTACAATAACCATTGAGAAATTTAATAACAACAATTAAATTACAATGTCATTTTAATTTTAATTTTACTTTTAATTAGCTGCGGTCTTGACCGCGAGTTTAATTTCGCGTGAGAGGAAATTTTATCGTGAGACGAAAAAGGACTCGATGAAAATTTAAGGCAGCGTGATTGCTTGGTCGGGTAGTGAATGCTGAGTACCTCACTGGAGCTTCTGGCTTCTGTCATCCCCAATGAATTTTCTTGTACATATATGTATATGTAAATGTAAATGTATATATATATATATATATATATATATATGTAGCATTCATTCTTCTCACCCGTTTTTAAACGTGCATCGTAATGATCCTTGAATTTAGAACGAGTTTAAACAGCCCGACTTGGTACTTAATTTTGCGTGTATATGTTATGTACCGAGTTTTTAGAACAAAAACAAAAGTTGTGTTGATAAAAAAACAATTAAGTATTAGAATTCAAAAGTGTCATGTTACGCGTCGATTGTTTCGTGTATTTTGGTCCCCGCGGGTACTATTCTTTCCCGTCATCGCGGGATATATTGTACAGGATATAGATGAGGTTCCCCAGGGGTTATAAAACGGCAATTTAATTCATACACTTGATAAACGTTAAGCGATATGCTTACAGTATGTTTGTGTGTACAAAGATCTACAAGTCAGGCGTGTCTATTATTCTATGGAGTAAATCTCTTCATTTTGCAAATCATGCTCCAAAAAATAAATAATAATTCAATTGATATTACTTTTATTGCGGTTATTTAATTGAAATCACTCTTTTGATATTTTTGGTGACTAGGTACAAATTTATTTTTTTGATTTTTTAAAAACATTTATTGAAAATATTATGTGAAAAATAAATACGATGTTAAAATTATTGAATTTTAAATATCGTGTCAAGTATATCATATCAAATACATTCTGTTAATATTTTTAAAATATTATTACAAAAATATCATTAAAAGAATATCATCAAAAACTATTCTGTCCAAAAAGTTTTTAAAAAAATATCTTTTAAAAATATCATGGGAATTATATTGTCAAAAAAATTTTGTTAAAAACATCATACTAAATATAAATATCAAAAATATCGAAAAACAAAATTTTATCAAAAATATTTTATCCAAAATATTATTTCAATAATTCATCCTCCAAACTGAAAGACAATTTTATTTAATAGTAATAAAATTTTATTACTATTTAATAAAACGTTTATTTGACTAATAAAGGGGAAGGGGAAGTAAACAAGTAAGTTAGGTTAGGATGTCTCGTTGAAAAATCTTTATACTATTTATTTATTGCGATATTTATTAAAAGATTTTACTGTAAAAATATATTATAATTAATTGATGAATATTAATTTTTTTTTTTTTAGATTAGATTTGTTTTAATGACTTAATATTCGTATAAATGACAGTAAATGAAAGCGACACTCGTGGCTATTTTAATAAAAATATATTAGTATTTAAGAAAATTTTATTAAATACTAATAAAATTTTATTTATATGGTATATAATTTTATTAATATTAACGAAGTTTTCTTTTCAAGTCCAAATAAATTTTTTTATTACTACACGGAAAAAAGTAAACTGTAATATTCACTCGGATTCCGGTTAATTTTTATAGTTTCAAACAGTAAAGCGGACATCGGGGTGGCAAAAATATAAATATTACAGAACTTAATGTAGAAAGTATAAAAGCCACAATTTATAATATAATATCCAAAATAACTGATTAGTAGCTGTCACTATAAGTAAATAACGACTCTTACAACTTGAAAAATTACAGTTTCAAGCAGTAAAAATTGCCATTTCAATATATAGTCCATATTATGAGGAGAAGGGGAACTCAGATGAAAGAGAAGGGGGTCTCACTCCGGGAGAATTTATTATTTGAAACAGTAAAAATTCTACTTTTAAAATATACATTTTACCAGTCAATGCAAGTCAATAATTACCGTTCGACGTATAATTTTTAGCGTTGCGTTTAAAATTTACCATTTTACTTTGTAAATATTGACGTTGCTTGTATTAGAAATTTACTAACTTTATTTTTACTTTTTACATATCATAAGATCATTTTTAAGTACGAAATGATAAATATCAAAGTCTGAATTCTTAATTATTATATTTAAACATTTTAGACATTTATATAGCGAATATTACTGTTTGAAATAGTATTTTCTTCCATGTAAAGAGTAAATTGTTACGTTTGAATGGTAAATTATATAAAGTGAATAGTAAAATCACGATTTTACTGTTTGAAATGGTAATTTTTAGCAGTTGATCATTACTTATTATAAATCGACTGTTATTTATTACAGTTTACTTTTTTCCGTGTATTAAATAAAATTGTCTGTCAGCGCAGAATATCCTGCTGCTAATAAAATATTAAAAATACAATAAAATAAATTCTTGCTTCAAGATTTTTTCTTCAAATTTCTACTTTTGCAATTCACAATAAAAAAAAACATAATTTCATTACTTTTAACATTTGTACATTAATAATTTCCAATAATTTATCCCATGCATTAATAGTTTAAACTAATCCAATGGGAATACTACTGAGCGCGAATAACATAAGTAAAGACGCGTTAGCAAACATCACACATCACACATATCTGAGCGGCTTTTCCAGGAGGACGGCACATCGATCACGATCCGGTCCGCGTCCAATAATCCTCTCAGCTTTCAACTCCGCAGCGTCATCATCAGTACGCGGGCTTGATGGATGCGGAGGATTACATGCGGGGATACCGTTGACGGCCAATGATGTATCGTCCAAGCATAATCTCAACTCAAATACTAAGTACCGTGCCATATACTGTACATACCATACATTATAAATTCAAAAATAAATATACATTAATGTTTATAATGTTTATAAATTTATAAAAAAATGTATCAATTATTAATGAATTTATTTATTTATTAATTATCAATAAATATTTTTTTTGGAATAAAAGTACATTTATTATAATAATTAATAAATTGCAATCAATAAATAATTTATTAACTTTTAATAAATATTAACAAATTTTTTTATTAAAAATAATTTATTAATTGTTAATAAATTATTTTTTAAAATATGAAACAGTTAATAAAGCTTATTAAATATTCAAAAATTCTTTTATCAGTGTACAGTTATAATAAATAATATATTATTGAAAGATGGACAGTTTTTTTTTAAAATAAAAAATAAAAAATAAAAATACGAGGGTGTTTTAACTTCCTGCTCTCAATACTTTGACGTTACTTTTTTCCAACACACGGAGATCTATTCTTCTCGGAGGTTGTATCGTCACGAGAACGGAAGAGAGGTGGGTTATAATGTATGTATATAAATGTATACTAGGCACATATGTAGATATATATGTGGTGTTGTGAGTATCTCGAGGTAGAGACGGTAAAGGTTGGAAGGCCGTCGCGGTAACCGAGGACAAGTCGGTAAACGCGGGGACAGAGGGAGACACTGAATAGAAGATTGGAACTCTTTCTGCGGTGACGGCAGTCCTTCCGGCCGGACGGCCGATAGTGCCGGCTATTTCCGGTGGCCGCCATGACATTGCTATCGTTGTCGTGAATCCTCCCTTATGTATAGCTGTACTTATTCGGCGATGTCCTCGCGTTAAGACCAAATAAGAGATCGCCTGCCTGCATTTTCATGTCGGTATCAAATGTCTTCTGCTCTTTTTGCTGTCAAGTTTTATTTTATTTTTATTTTTATATATGCATCTACATATTTAGATATTTATAAAGGGGCACAACCAGTGTGAAATTTTCAAAAAATCGATTTTTTTTTCATATTTCGATAGATTATACCTTTAAAAATAACATACTCGAATTTTAAATCGATATCTCAAATAGTTTTTGAGTTATAGCCATTTAAAGAGTAGCCGCTTGGCAGTTAAATCGTTGCATTAGCGACAGAAAAACGCGTTTTTCTCGAAACAGCATTTTTCGAATTTGCTGGAGTGATTACTCGAAAATAAATGATCCGATCACTACCAATTTTTTTCTGCATGTTTTGTATATGATTCTCCATATGATGACCCTCCAGTTTTTTGATCTGATCAAAAATCGAATTTTGGCAGGCCAAAAACGACCAAAATTTTGGGTAAAATTCAACTTTTTTTTTTTTTAAACGCCGCCATTTTGTCAATTTTTGATATTTTTTTTCGACCGTGGGTCATCGTGCGGTCAATATCTTCTAGTTTAACGAGAACTTTTGTTTTTTTTTGTTTTATCCACGGGGAAGGCCGGAATCACTCCAGCAGTGGAGGACTTTTTTTAACGCCGTCGAGGATCGCGTGTAACTCAGAAAATATTTAATTTTTTTCTTTAAAAATTTTTCTGTATATTCTTAATATATGTATTAATATACCCTTAAAATTTTAAAACAATTCATACAGGAGTTTATTTTATTTCAATTCCCAGAAATTGTCTTTTTTTTGCTGTCACACTGGTTGTAATAATTTTAATAATTAAATAATTTTTAATTTTTGTTGAAAAATTTTAAATATTTATAAGTAGTTCATAAATTTTTAGCAAAAATCTTATAATAAAAAATACTTATTTTGTGAGAATATGAGTTTTATTAATAATTACAAATATTATCAACAATTTTTCTGTTTGAAAAGCTCAAAAAAAAAATTTTATTAAAAATTGAACTAAATTTTACATGATTTATAATTCTTCTAAAGAAAAAAAAGAAAAGATTATTGATTATAGACTAAATTTTTTCGACAGGAAAATATTTATAAAGAAAAAATTTATCTTGGATGAAGTAAAATTGTCTTGTTTCAAGAAAATTTTCTTCTGTGTATAGAAAAAAATTTTTATTTTGTTAATAATGTGACTAATTTATTAATTATTAAAAATTTTTTAATAACAAATATTTAAAAACATCTATTATAAAAATTGTATTAAAATTTTGTTTAACATCAAACTTCAGAAAAAAAATTTTCTCCTTAAATTTTACAAATTAAAATATGTTAAAATTTAGTCCTCATAAATTAAGTAAAATTTTAAACTTACTCTCTCCCTCTAAGTACAATAATTTACATAAATAATTCTTAAAAATTTATTAGTGTTACACTCTTAAGCTAGCTGTAAATTTAGGGATTAAGTTACAAGTAATAAATGCAACTCATGTTTAACACATTTGAACTCGAAAACTTTTACCTCTACACCTGGAATTTACGGCCTGCTTTTTTCTGCAAACAATAAAACTAAAAATTGTATTTTCTTTCTAAAAGTAAACAACTTACCATTTTTAAATGGTCGAAATTTCGGTTATCTTAAAATACAAAACTTTTTAAAAATTTTCCTAACAGATTTTCAACACATGTAACTGATTCAAATGTGTAACACTTCTTAAAAAAAATTTAATAATCTAAATAATATTAATTCCTATCGAATTCAATTTAAAAAACTCTACAAAAACTACACCGACAAAAAAACTATCTTCATTCAAGAAAAATATTCTTCAAGAGTATGTTATCTTCGATCGATACAAATAAATTCTATATTCAAAAACGATTCTCTTCAATAAAGAATAGTTTTATTTCATTTCAAGAATTATTGTTGATTCAAGATTAAATTTTTTTATTTATACGGACAAAAGTAAACTGTAATAAATAACAATCGATTTATAATAAGTAATGATCAACTGCTAAAAATTACCATTTCAAACAGTAAAATCGTGATTTTACTATTCACTTTATAATATTTACCATTTAAACGTTACAATTTACTCTTTACTTGGAAGAAAAAACTATTTCAAACAGTAATATTCGCTATGTAAATGTCTAAAATATTAAAGTATAATAATTAAGAATTCAAACTTTGATATTTATCATTTCGTACCTAAAAAATAATCTTATGATATGTAAAAAGTATAAAATAAAGTTAGTAAATTTCTAATACAAGCAACGTCAATATTTACAAAGTAAAATGGTAAATTTTAAACGCAACGCTAAAAATCAAACTGTAATTATTGACTTACTTGGACTGGTAAAATGTATATTTTAAAAGTATAATTTTTACTGTTTCAATTGTTAAATTCTCCCAGAGTGGGACTCCCTCCTCTTTCATCTAAGTTCCCCTTCTCCTCATAATATGGACTATATATTGAAATGGCAATTTTTATTGTTTGAAACTGTAATTTTTTAAGATGAAAAAGTCGTTATTTACTATAGTGACAGCTACTAATCACTTATTGTTGGATATTAAATTATAAATTGTGGCTTTTATACTTGCTACATTAAGTTCTGTAATATTTATATTTTTACCACTCCGATGTCCGCTTTACTGTTTGAAACTATAAAAATTAACCGGAATCCGAATGAATATTACAGTTTACTTTTTTCCGTGTAATTTTAAAAGTTTAAGTCAGAAAAAAATTTTGAAGTAAAATAATTTGTATTTTTTTATATGCTGAAAAATATTTATTAATACAGAGAATAGCAAAAATACAAAAATTTATATGCTTAAATCAAGTAAAATAATATCTTAATTAAAGAGTAGCGCCATACTTGGAACAAGTCGGTAACATCTTGAACCAATGTTACCGTCTATCTTAATCCAAGAGAAAGAAATTATTGGGCAAAGTTATATAATACATCTTATTTGAAAACAACCAAATTCCTTGATTCAAGAATCAATTTCTTAAGTTAAGATAATTGAAATACTTAAAATAAGAATGACATTTTGAAGAAAAAATTTTTCTTGAATCAAGACATTTTTTCTATCAGTGTAGATGATCATTTTTACTATTTAATTCTCTCCGTGTATATATATTATAAGTAGTATATATGAGCGAATAGTAGATGTAGAGGGTGAGTGGATGTGGATGTAAATGTGGAGAGGATGAGGAAGAAAGGAGACGCGATCGCAGCATATAGTCCCGGTGCATTGAGCTGTCAGTCATTCCTACGCGCCGCTTTTTCTTCTCCTGCTCTGTCCGGGTGAGTCTCTGTCTAGTGTCTTGTGGGTCTGATGCCAGCATCCAGAACATCTGTCCTGTCCTGGACTCGAGACTCGAGACTGGAGACTGGAGAACATGATATCGCGAATTGCGTCTCAGCCTCCTCAAAGAGCTCCACATCCTTCATCTTCATCAGAGAATCCTGGCTTTACTTATATGGTATAAATTAAAGAGTGGGAGTATGCTTACGTAGCTATTTTTTACACCCTTCTATTGCGTTGTTTAGAACTTTTCCGACAGTCAACAGTCGACGTACACTATAATAGACAGAGATATGGGTTCAAGCAATTCAATGCTACTGAATAATTGACCGTCGTCACAGGTCGCGCTCAATGGCCCTCATGTCGAAAAAGTTAATCATATTGTCCGAGTAATCTAATTTAGAGCTCGTTAATTTTATTTTTATTAATCCACTCATCACTTTTCCTTTATTTTATTTTTTTTTCTTTTTATTATTATTTATGAGAATCTCGTTATAACAACTCGTCTTTTTCTTTTAATACATGCTCTAACATATCTTATTAAAATGTTTGATACTTAAAAAAAATTAAATTTTTAATCCATGAGTATTTTTATTAGTCATAAAATTTTCTATTTTTCGTAAGAAATTTAACAATAATCATTTAAATTTATTTTCTTAATTAAAAATTTTCATTGAGTTCATTTTTTGTAATAAAAAATATTTATTTTACCATTAAATCGATTTTGTTTGATTTATTGCTTAACTTTTAAAATCATTTTTTTTATAGAAAAATTTTTAAATTAACTAATAAATATATTTTTTTATTAAAAATTTTTCTAAGTTTATTTTTCGATACAAAAATTTTGCATCAATCCATTAAATTAAAATTTTTTTTATTAACCATCAAACTTATTTTTTTTAATTAGAAAATTTTTACATAAATCAATAAATTATTTTTTTTTCTTAATCAAATATTATTGAATTTTTTTTTTCCTAAAAAAAAACCCTCAAATTAATAACGATAAATACTTTGTTTCAAAAAATTCCCAACTTTACTTTCAAATAAAAATTTTCTTGCATCAGATTTTTGCAGCTAAATTCTCCATACAAATAAAAAGCCACGAAATATATATTTTATCTCTCCAACAATTTTTCCTCCAACTTCCAAAAAATACATAATAGTGCCTAAAAATTCTGACCTGTCTCAACAATAACTATTTACTATTCTCTCCCCAATAAGATAAATCGGGAGTAAATAAAATAAAATTTTCTATTATCCAAAATCTCGACATACTCGCGTATTTCACCGAACAAAAAACAGAAAACAAAATTTATTAGCCGGGTTGTGCTCTATCTCAGAGTTTGATACACAGCAGGACGCTGAACGGATCACAGATCACAGGTCAGAGATCAGTGAATTATTATTTTTTCGAGGTTTCGGGGGTTTACTTTTTCATTCATCCAGTCTCGTGTTTCTCTCTGCGCACTCAGAATGTATCAGTATCGGAATGTAAATCGTCGTAAATCCCGGTAAAAACTCCAGTGAATAGTACCAAGTGATTTTATACTTTAACAAGACAAAGAGCGACCGGTCATAGTCAGATCTAACGGCTCATTGTACACATACATAGTACTACAACTATGAAAAAATTCAGGTTTGGGCGATTCACAGAATGGAAAGGAATAGGCGGGGACCTCGTTGAGGTTCAGCTTCTATCTATATGAATATAGCGTCTTTATGTCTGGAAAAAACAGAGTTTACGCTCGTGGAAGTCCACGGATCAGTAAAATATAATTTAAGCGCAGGTTCAGGTAAAGATAAAGATTGAAATAAAAATACTACAGCGAAGATCTCCTTTACGATCGGCGGTCTTTTTTTACCGACTCGGATTTGGGACCTGTTTGTACTGAATTACTGGTACTAAATTAAGGAAGAACACTGCTACCAGGAATTATAAAGGGAATTGTAAAAGTAGGTGAGCAGAGCTGGAAAAAGAAGAAGATCAAGATTCCTTCCTACTTAAATTTGGTTTAGGTTCAAGTGAAATCTTTGTGCCGAGATGCTGGATTTGCTCCTCGGTGTCGAATTTCTGGGCCAGTTTTCGCCCTAATTTAATTTAAAAGCGTGTATGGAGGTATAGGTACTGTTTTTTACTCCCTGAGGACTGTCTTTGGATTTTTTGGACATTCGATACTATATATAGAATATGGAGGATTTTTTTTTATTTAGGAGGAATTGATAAAAAAGAATGAGGGATGCGTCGTTGGAAGGATGTAATAAATACAACTCGTTAAGGAGAATATTGTTTGTGAGTGATTTTAAGTCAGGACAATGAATTTTTTGCGGAGGGTTATTTTGGTAGTTGTGGGAATTTTGAAATAAGGGTGGGAGCTTATAAATTTTGGTTGTTTTTGGATTAATAAAAATATTTATTGAAGGGAAAAATTTTTGATTGTTTTTTGAGAGGTTAATTTTTTTGAAGAATGCAAAAAATTAAAAAACATTTTTAATCGAATAAAATTTGCTTGTACACTGAAACAAAATTTAACTTGAGAGAAAAATTCTTGAATCAAGTAAAATTTCCTTAAATCAAGAAATATTTATTAGTTCAAGAATTTTTCTACTCAAATGAAGAAAATTAAATGCTTGATTCAATAACTTTTTTTTCTGTGGACGAAAAACATGGCTCTGAAGGGTTTGATTAATTTTAATAAAATAAAAAAAGATTTTAAAATTTTTAAATCAAGTTAAATTTACTTAGTCGAAAATATAATTTTAGAAAGTTGAAAAAAAAATTCTTTAATTAAATAAAATTTAAACCAAGATTAATTTCTTAGAAGTTGAAATGATCAAACTCATAAAAATCACATTTTTTATTAAAAACTTTAAGCTTATTTAAATTAAATTAATTTTTTATCAAATTAATATTGTATCTAAAAATTTTGTTCCTGTTTAAAACGAAAAAAATACAAGCACAATTTGCCCTCCAAAAAATATTTTACCTAAATAATTTTTTAAATTTCAAATAAGTACTCAAATTCTTTCTAAAATTTCTACATTAAAAATGATTGATAATTTTTATTCATTAACAAACTTTTAGATGAATTAAAATTCAAAATATCTTGTTCAAAAATTCAATATTTTAATAAAATTTATTATTTTAAAAATCGACTATAAATTTTCGTAGAATTTGTATTTAATATAATTTTGTTTAAAAGTCAATTTTATTTACATAATAATTCTCCTCAATATTCCAAAAAGAAACAAAAAACAAAATATCACTTGTAAAATAAAATTTTGAGCTTTGTTATCCTTATCCCTTTTCCTTGCTTTATTGGCATCACAATCGACATTGTCACCGTGCCCCTATATCTACCACCGTCTCACATCACATATTGTCTGATTATCTGTATATTAAAATAACAGTTTCTGCAACAGGTCCTACAGTATCCTTTCTATAAACCTATCTATACAACTTAACTTCTAAAGTTTCATTCATCTCAAACACTTCCCTAATTACTTTTGAAATCATACATACTTTTAAAGGGCAATGTTCATTCATCACACAAAAAACAGCTATATAAATCAAATATACTGACTATTAAATATTACATGTTAAATTTGATCCCAAAATAAATCAAAAATTTTCCTTATAATTAAATAATTTTTTTAAATAAAAAATTTATTAATTTAAAAATTAAAAACTATTTTTAATTGTTAATGTGACAAAATTCTATAAACAAATAAAAATTAATTGGATTAAAATTTAAGTTAAAATTTTTGCAAAAATTTAAAGGCTCAGGTTTCATTAATATTTCTTAGAAGTTCAAATGAGGCATTACCTGGAAGGATCTCAGATTACAATACTAATATTTGTCTGTTTTTAGAGTGTCATAAATATAATTACCCGCATGTAGCCAAGGATTACATTTCAAGTATTGAAATCTCTACAGTTAGGTAAAGCAAGTAAATCGAGTCTAAACTACGTGACTCGAGTAAAATTTGTAATTTAGGTGTAATATTTCTGGACATAAGAAACATCAGTAGTTTTTCAGGAGGGGAGATAGGTTCATACTGACTTGCTACGTACTTAAAATTTTTCCAAAGTTAAAAGAGATAGAGGATGTGGCAAAATACTATGACTCATTAAATCATTTATGTATACTTTAAGATAGTAAATCTTAGTTGACCTTGGGGAAAAAATCCTTAAAATATAATAAAATAAAATATGGAATGTAAACATTTAGAGGTTAGTTTGAGCAAAAATTTGAAGTACTGAAGATTATTTTTACAGTCAAGTCTGAAAATGCTCAGAATGTTTTTCAATAAAGGGATTATTTTTTGAATATTTATTTTTGAAAACATTTTTACGAACATTATTATTGATATTTAATGTTCCATTAGTTTAATGATCATGAAAAAATTATTTATAATTAGATGGGAAATTTTTAAAAAAATTTTATGGATAAATAAAATTTCCCGGTTCCTTTTAAAAGTATTTCTAATGATCAACATAAAATGTCTACTGTCTACCTAAGTACATGGCTAAATTTTATTTGTTCCGTAATTACGTACTTACATATCTAAGCTTGAGGATTAGTGATTATTGTTAACAACAAGTTGAGGCAATAACTCATGAGATTAGAATTTTAAGTTAACATGCATAATTGGACTAAAGATTGGGTAAATTTAAATTCTCCCAGCTGACAATGGGATTTTTAAAAACTCATTAACCAAACATTTTGTAAATATATTTTGGTAATTAGGTTATTGCCTATTAATGAAGGGTTTTTTTGAGCCAAATTGGAAAAATTTTAATGCTACAAAAAAAAAAAAAAATATAATAAATAGGATAGATCCAAATGTTACAATTAAATAATTTTATACAAAAAAAAAATTGGATTTAAAACAGTACAAGGAAAAAAAAATAGGTATAACAACAGGATTTTTCCTGTGAAAGCTATACAAGATAAAATTAAGAATTTAAAATAATGTTCATTTTTAGCAATTTTACACTATCTAAAAGTTTAAAAAAATAATAATTAATAATTTCAACAGCAATGTTTATAATTTTGCAGGTAAAATATATTAGATTTAAAAAAAATGTTTTTTTTAAACAAAATTTTTATTACACTGTAAATCCAAGTGTTTTAAAAGTGACTACAAATGGGCATTTAACATAGGAAATTAAAACACGTGGAACTGTTTTAAGTGACTACCATGCTTCAAGATAGGAACAAAACACTTTGTGTGTTTTGTTAAAACACTTGGATTTACAGTGATATGGATTATTCTTTAATTTTTTTTTTTTCCATATATAATTTTTATTTTATTTTATTAGACTTCCTTTGAACGTTAATAATTAATATTTGTAAAAATTTTGTAGATAATATAAGGAAATTTTACACGGTGAAAATTATATTTTAATATTTATTATTGTATTTTTATAATAGGTAGTTTTTAAAATTTTATTGAATAAAATTTAATAATGATAAAATTATTTCTCTTTTAAATATTTTAATTTTTTTCATCTCAAACTTTTTTATTAAAAGTATTTTATAATTTGTTAACTTCCAAGGTCAATTCAAAGACTGGAGTTAACAACTTATTAGCCATTTATAATAAAAATATTATTTTAATAATAACAACCCTTACAAACTAACATCTCGAATCATTAAAGTAACTTAAGAAGATGAAAAATCATCAAATAATTTTATAAAAGAGTTTGAGATGAAAAAATATTTAAACAAAAAAATTTATTAAAAAATGATCAATAATTAATTTTTAAATCCATTAAAAAATAATAAAAATCTCATCAATCATCAGCGAAGCAATTTAAATATTAATTAATTTTTAATTAAAATACAATCTAGCATAAAAACAATCTCGAAGATCCCCCCACTAATTGACCCTATTACTTGATAACCGTGCGATGTATCTAGCACACACATCCGTACTCTAAAACCGTCAATAAGCTGAAAGCATGAATTTAAGTTCCACAATATCAGTAGCCCTCATGTCGGGTCATGATCGCAGTATAAACTCCAGTACGGAGCAAACTCTAAAAAAGGATCCTCTAAAATCTGGTCCAGATCTAAGGATATCTCGTAGTAAGCGCGGGGAAGACAAAATGACCGGCGGTTCGTATAATGGAGCTACAGTCCGCTAGACGTCGCTCCGAGGACTGGCTCTCACCGTAGCGACGCCCACCTTGATCTCTTTCACGGATTGGCCGGGAGAAATGATGGCAGGCTGGCGTGCCAATCGATTCTTGGCACGGAGCTTCTCCCCAACCGTTGCGCTCTACTCTATATGGCTGGCCTGGCACAGTGGTGGGGACTTTTCCTCGAGTGGGGAGCTTTCGGGCATTCTCGGGTAAGCCGACAGCCTTTACGATCAGTGTGAGCGACGGAGACGCCCGAAACGCAAGAGACTGACTCCCATCCGAATTAATAGATTCACAGTGAACTCACCACAGTCAGACGGTTTCAGTCTTTCGAAGCGAGCGGTTCTTTTAACTTATCGCTTTTATACACAACGTGCGCGTGGATTTTTACATACACAGTACAACACACTTAGTACATTCTTCTAGTTTGTTAATACCCGTTCTTCTATCACCGTTATCGGAATTTAATAGTCACCAATCGCTAATATTTAGCCACTTTGTTGTTAATAATTAACAGTGAATATTATAAAATAAATATTAATATAGTGCGGTGATTTAATAAAACTGTGGTGAAGGTACTTACACCCTATTTGTTTTAAAATAAGTGAAAGTGCCAAAACTGTAGTGCATTGACACAAATCAAGATCCCTTAAGCCGCTTCACCGAGTGACATGTTCGCGAAAAATATTATATTTTCGTGTTTTTACTTAATGTGCGCTACCAGTGACTTGTTATCGTGTTGATAAATGTGCTACCATCACTAATAACCCCAGAAAATCACCAAAAAACAGACCAACTTATCGCCCAATGAGTTAACGGGCCTGACAATCCAAAACCATATTACCATTTAGAGTGAAGTGGACCAAGTTAAAATCGTTTATCGTAATTAACAAGCCAGCAAGCTGTACGGACACAGAGAAGAGGATATGTTGACTATGGACGCGGATTTAAAAGGTGGCAATCTCCACGGGCAGATACCGCCACATCCACACCAAGGAGTCTCGCCAATGAGCCACCACGCGAGCATGTCTCCGTACGGGTCCTTGGGGCCGATAGTCCACAGCCAGGCCCTTTCTTCAGGAAGTCCACCAAACTCAGCGGCCCTGAGTGCCTTAACTCTGCATCACCACCAGCAGCAACAACACTTTGCGTCAATGCAGGCGATGCAGCAGCAGCAACAACAGCAACAGCAGCAGACGATGCATTCCCTGGCCCAGCACTCGCACCAGCAGGCGCAGCAGCCGCCCCAACCGGCCCAGCAGCAGCACCAGCCGACTAACAACAACAACAACAACAACAGCAAAAACAACAACGTCGACCGGGTGAAGCGCCCGATGAACGCCTTCATGGTCTGGTCCCGTGGACAGCGTCGCAAGATGGCCCAGGAGAATCCCAAGATGCACAATTCTGAGATCTCCAAGCGGCTGGGAGCCGAGTGGAAGATGCTGAGCGAGGCGGAGAAGCGGCCGTTCATCGACGAGGCCAAGAGGCTCCGGGCTGTCCACATGAAGGAACACCCGGACTACAAGTACCGGCCCAGAAGGAAAACAAAGACCCTTCTCAAAAAGGACAAGTACCCGATGGCGAACACCAACGCAGGTCTCATCAACATGGACCCCAGGCAGGTCAACCCTTCAAATCCGGCCCAGCAGTCTCAAATTCCGAGGGACATCTACAACGGGTACATGCCCAATGGGTACGTGATGCACGATGGCTCTGCCTATCCGCAGCATCCCTACGCTGGACACCTGGCCGGGTACCAGAGGTACGAAATTCCTCCCCACATGGCCGGCGGCAACTCCAGTCCTTTGAACAGCTACGTTAACGGATATGCCAACTACGGAGGCGCCATTCCTGCAGGCTCGCCCTCTCCTTACCACTCGGCCCAACCTGGCTCCCAGATGTCCAGCCACAGTCCCAGCGGGAGCAGCATCAAGTCCGAGCCGACGAGTCCTGCCAGTGCGGGAATCCACACTCCGACGCCGATCAGCTCTGCACCTGGGTCTCAGGTTAAAAGAGAGTATCTCGCTCAGCAGAATCCTACTCAGGGTGGTGACATCAGCCAAATGATCAGCATGTACTTGCCTCCCAATAATCAGGCTGAACAGCGAATTCAGCACAATCCTGGAGGAGTTTACTCGCCCGGACCTGGGCCATCGCCGGACTCTTTGATATCGCACCACACCGGAATGCCAGTTTCACTCAATCACCACCACATGTAAGCTTTTTGCATCGATAGTTTTTAGAATTTGTATATAAGAGGCAGGTAGATAGGGAGGGTCAGGATTTTTTGGTCAGAAAATAATCTAAAGAAAAATTAATCCCAAAAGATAAATTTGAAAGGTTCTGTGTTTTTAATTATGCGGAAATTTGTTTTAATTTTTTGGGTTTTTAATTTTTTTTAGTTAGAATATTTCTTGATTGAGCTTAACAGAAATTTTTTATTTTTTAACAGTTTGGTGTTGTTAGGCAGTGTTTAACTCTGAAAACTACAGAAAACAATTTCAGTTGGTTCTTTGATGATAAAATTAATTAAAATTAAAGGAGTAATAATTGTAAATAAATTTTTTCTGGAGTTTAATACAGCCTAAAATTCTCAGGTATTCAAACCACCAAATGTCAGATTGTAAGAGTATAAAGAACGTTTATGAGATAATGCGCCAATCACAGTAAAGTTGACGATTATAAACTACACACATTTGAATACAATAAATGTCATCGCCTTTACTTAGATTTACTTTGTTGTAATTAGTATAATTATTTTTTGTCTTTATCGCGGCGGTCAAATATTGAGCTACTTGAGTATACATTAATTCAAGTTTAGAAGACTAGCGAATGATATAATCGTATTGTATTATTAAAATTTTTTAAACTGAAAAATTAATTTGATTTTAAAGAAGGAATTTTGAACCGAGAAAATAAATTTGGAGAAGTATATTTTTTTTTTAAGCAGAAAAATTATTTCTGCATTTATAAAAATAATTCATAATGGTTCAAGAATTTTTTCTTTTGAATTGAGTTGGTTTTTTTTTTTAAAGTTTAGATTGCAATTCACTCGATATTTAACCTACTGCCTCAAAACTATTTATCGGTAAAATAACCATCGAAATTGAAAATTGATGAATGATAATTAACGAAGATATTTTTTTGAAATAATTAAACACAGATGGAGAAGCATTTACGCATAGGCAGGTAGTTTTCCTCCTCCCTAGTTCTACTTTTGCGGTGTGATAGAAATCAGATGCGTGACCAACAGAAACACCTAATAAGCCTCGACGCATTTAAAATTATAAATACAAATATAAATAAAAATATATTAATTATTATTATTATTATTGATGATAAGTACACTGAGTATAAGGATAATATTTGTTAAGGGATTAAATTTTGTAAATATTAAATATTATTTATGTATTCATTATTAAGATTTAATATAATTGTACATAAATTAGATTAAGAACCTGACTTTGCCACAAAACTATAGTTATGGATATAAATATGAGGACGAGCGAGGTAGTGATAGTAATAAATAATTACCGAAATGTCAGAAATAAATTTTGGAAAGGGTTGTAATAGTTAATTTAAAAATAAAATTACTATTATGTACAAAAGACGTAAATATTTACACAAAATGGTAATATCAGGTATATCATTAAATATTATTTATGATATATATATTTATAAATATATATATTTACTTTAATAATGATTTTATATCTCACATATGTTACAGTCAAAACATCTGCATTAGATTCTGTATCTTTAATAATTTGAAGAATTAAACTGATTTTTTTCCAAGTTGAAATAATTTTAGTTATATTTTTTTAACATATTATTATTATCATTATCATTATTATTATGTATTATTATTATTTAAAAATACAATAATTATTAAACATATAATACACTACTACTCTAACTATAGTAATAATAATTGATTATTATTTTGTATCAATAATAAATAATACGGAAATAAACATTTATATTAACATATAAATCAATGACTGTGATTTCATAACGCCTATATATGTAATTCGTTTTATGAAATTATTACCGATATTATGATGATTTAAATAGGATAATAATTTCTTAAGAAAAATAAAATCTGTTTATTTTGGAAATAATATTGTTTTGTAAAAAATCGATATCACTCTTATAATAACTGATAAATATCTTTTAAATTATTATTATAATTAATATTATTATTACTCTTATTATTATTTTTGTTGGCAATTAATAAATGAATGATGAATTTAAAAAGTAACGTCTATTATTATATATTATACATATATATAGATATTATAAATTATTAGAGTATTGTTTCTGTAAGTATTGCAAGTTAAAGCCTTATTATAAATTGATTAATGAATTATTAAATATTTAAAATTATTAGAATGATGAGTAAGGATTTAATTTTGTGTATAAGAAGCATAAATGTTTTTTTTTAAACATATGTTGAATTATTTGACTGATCAGATTTGAATATATAAGTCTTCAAAACTTTATTTTATGAGTGTTTTTATATTTATATTAACCTTACACTTTTCACTACACATTTCCTTTTTTTTGATCCTTTTTATTATTATTATTATTATTATTATTATTATTATTATTATTATTAATATTATTTTAATTATTATTATAATAACAATAACTACACACAAGGATACAGGTAATTATATATTTTGTGACAAGATTATTATTATCAATTCAACTTAAAAAAAAATATTCAACACTTTAAGGAAGTACGAGCACAGTACTAAAATAAAAATAATTACCGACTATGTAAATTAATTTAATATTGACATAAATTCTAATTTTAATTAACAGTTAAAAAAAATTTTTTTTCAATTAAAAATCATTATCAATATATTTAAACTCACCTTGTAATTTTTTTTTAATATTCAGCGTAAATCTTTTGTGAGCGAAAATTGTTTAGATTTTTTCGTTAGACCGATATTATTAACTAAAAAAAATATTGCCTATTTTTGGAGTTAATTTCTTAACTAAACATGCGGCAAAATTTTCAGAATTTAATTGTACGTATTTAAACTGCATAAAAATCACGTTTTAAAATGATGATTGTGCTCGCACATCCTTAATTAATTTATATTTAATATAATCCAAAGCAAATTGTCGCGTTTAAAATAAAAGAGACTCAAATATTTTTCATGCATTTTCGAATTGTATAATATTCATATATACTTATGTCTGATATCGATTTTTTTGTTTACATATTTACGTCTTCTCATTAAAATCTTGATCGCATACGCATAAAAATTTAGCAAATATACTAATGTACATAAATTGGGTAAAGACATCTTATCTGCACATAATTTTTATACGTGTAGCCAAATATTATTCGGTAATAAGTTATGGAAAGTTTTTAAAATTAATATGTTAAGACTTTGTTTATGTCTTGAATAGCCAAGAATTTTTAATTTTTGGATATTTTTAGACCCACGTGTATGCATATTTTTATTATCTTAATGTGTAGACTCTAGATTAGACTGAAATTTTGTAATACTTGTTTTTTTCTTTCGGAATTTATTTGCATATAAGAATTTAAATGTACTAATATTTTTCATTATAATTTCACGGCCATGAAGCTTAGAACACATCAGCTGATACTTTTTTATTGTCTCGTCAGCTGGTTTATTTCGATCTTATTTTGAAATTAAATTTACTCAGGTTGTTGACATTGCTTATCAAATATATGAAACCTAAAATTATATTTTTATCAAATTTTGAGCTTTAAATAGTTTCTTAATGGCATCATCTTGGCTAAAAACAAATATTTATTTTTTAAAAATTAAATATTTTGCAATTTAGTGAAATTTTTCAATTAATTTTTTCCAATAAAAATACTTTTCGATAAAAATAAAAAATTTTCCTAAAGTGAAATTCTATCAAAATTTGCACTTAGAAGCTGAGAAAAGCGATTGTTGAATCATTTTTTCTAAAGAGGCATTTTAATTAATCAATATTAAAAATAATATCCATATAGTTTATTGATAAGTTTCTTTTGTTTTTATGAATAATGTCTTCAGTTTAAATCATCGAAATTCAAAAATCCAAAAAAATTCCACTAATGTAAAATATCATCTAGTGATTAATCCAAAAAATTATCAAACTATATATTTTTAAAAAATTGATGGGTCGACAAAAAAATTTCACGATTTTCTATGAAAATTTTAGCCTTAAATTGTTTATAAAAATATAAAATATTTCTGGAATTATTAATCCTTGGACTAATTACTGGAAAATATAATTGAGAAAATTGTTTCAAAATTAGAGATTGATCTTATCAGTCGTTTATTGATAAATGTGGCTCACAGGCTTTGAAACTTCAAAGGCCTTAAAAGTTTTTGACTGCAGCTCCATTTTTATGCGATTCTCTCCAATTAGGATTTACAAATATTCGTATAACTTAAAAATACGATATTTTTGTATACAGTTAAATATACACAGTAAAAATTTTTTCGTCATTGTGTAAAGTGTAAAAATATTTGTGTAGAATTTCACATTTTAGTATATTGATTCAACACAATAGAGTGTTAATTCAACAAAAATTGAAGCAATACACGACACAACAGAACTGAGGCAAAACACTGGACACACAATTGTTACACTTGGCGCTGCGTAACTCTTTTGTTTGTCACGAGCCGACTTTTCTTCAATTCTTGAAAATGAAAAAAAAAACATTCTTCGAAGTTTATGAACACTAATAATTTTGTTAGGGAATTGTAGTATTATTTTATAATAGTCATTTATGCTTAAATTACATAATTAACCTGCGATAAAATTAATTTAATTAATCAAATAAATCAAATTAATTTTATTACTTACACTCACTAATTTTATCACTATTTAAATTAATATCATCATTGATAGGACTCTCATAAATATTATAGTCGATTTGAGAGCTTATACTAGAGTCACCGGTATCGTTATAAACACAAATAATATCTTCCTTTTCTATAATTGCACTATGAATGTTTTGATTTTGTTGTTGGCAATTGTCTTTTTTTAATGATTTTAGTACTCGATATTTTTTAACTAGTTGATATGCGCTTGACATAGAGATAGAATTTAAATTAAATACTATATTTAATTAAAAATTAAAGTAATATTGGCTGCAACCCACAATAAGAAAAGTTAGAAAATGAGTGAAAAACAGCTGATTTAAAATGTACTGCGCTTGCGCAACGAATTATGGATTGCAGTATCGGCTGGAGCACAGCCGTTGATCACCCGTCAATCAGTCCAAAGAAATGCTTTCTGCATTAAATATTTGTAGTGACAATTAAAGACTTGAAAGAATATTATGAAAAAAATATTTAATGCAGATTTTATGTAACCACAAATTTTATATCAGAAGACCGCGTTAAAAACTTTAATTACAATTTTTTTAAAAACACACGGAGAAAAAAGTATTGCTATTATAGCGATCCAGTGGATCGTGAACGAAGTATCGTGATTAGCTCAAAACAGTATTGTCATATTTACCATACGAATACAGTTATGCTCGAAACAGTGAATACTGAATACCACGCTCAACTGTATAGTGAATATCTCAAAATCAAAACGTTTTCTTACTACAGCGAAACGGATCGTGATTATCATTATCCACAACGCGTTCAGCGCCACCACACAACCAAGTCTGAAACTTACGAGTTTGTTTATTTACAATTTTGGTGATGAAATAGCGATAATTGCGCCAATTTATATTAACAGCGATATGGACAATTGGGTTGTTGATAAATTACTCAAGTGGAATCTTGAAAAACTCGTGTCGTTTTTTGAAGGTCTAGTAAAGAAATAAATCTTCCTATGTTAACTGTGTTAATGCTGTGTCCGTGGTTATTGCATATAATTCTACTGCGTTGATAAAAAATAACAATGAACATTAAATATTGTATTAAATAAATAACATTTGTGTTTTCATAAAAGGTCTTTTTAGCATGAATAACTTGATCCTATACTACTTTACGCAAAAATATGTTATTTTTTTTATAAAGTACATGGGGTAATAAAGAAGTAAAAATTCCATTAAAAAATATTTTTCTTATGATAAAAATAATTGCGTATTTTTAATGAATATATCAATAATACAAATTTCTAGGCTAATATTTTTAAAAATAAAAAAAAAAGTCCTATAAAATAAATTCCAACTACTGTCAGTCATTATTTAAACATTTTTAAACCTAACCTAATTCTTGACTGTCATATAAACTACACAAAAATTTTAAACTAATCAAGCTATACAAGGAATTCGTATTTATGTTTATAACAATAATATACGAAAAAACTAAAAAAAAAATAATCTGCAAAAACATATAATTAACATTTAATCAGAAACAACTAATAATCATCTATAAACCATAGCAATATAGACATTCAATATCCGAATCCATGTGGATCGTGATAATCACGATCCACTAGATTAGACATATGCGGATCTAAAGTATAGTCATACGTGAATCGTGATCATCGCTATACTGTATCGTGATAGCAACACTTTTTTCTCCGTGCATTTAATAATTAGTTGTTCATACGTAAATTAACTGAATTAATATGAGTAAATTTTTTTTTACATTCGAATAATACAAAATAATAGTTAAAAAAAATATTAATTAAAAAAAAAATTTTTTTTTTTAAATATTTTATTGATTATAAACGCCAGTAATCAACCAGGATTGGGCCATTATTAATAGCCAATGCTTGGCCGATTGCTGGCAGTTGGACATCGGCCGATCTACGGCATTTTTTCCATCGACGGCAACTTCGTATGGAGCGTTGCATCAAAAAATTTTGTGTTAAATATTTAACACTTTTATAGTAAATTTAACATTTATTGTGTTAAATTAACACAAAAAAGTGTTAAATATTTAACATAAAAATTTTTAACACAAAATTTTTTGACGCATTGACGCAAAATTTTTTACTGTATAAAATTTCCAAGAAACAGTATAAATCAATATATTTATTATTATAAATAACCCTAAATTACCAGTCTAGTATACGATGACACTGGAGTGATGGGGAAGAGTTTACACGCGGCATATATTAATAACCATCAAGTAAAGTAAAAGTTAGAGTGAACATTAGCAATAAACCGCGTGTCATGCAGGGAATCGCTGAAAGTAAAATAGCTAGAGAGAGTCGAGGATTTTAGAGGTTTGTTATGGCCAATAGTGCCCCTATACACCCACTTATGTGTATACATACTTACATCCTCGTATCTTCACATGTTCACATGTGTTTCTTGCAATATATTAATAAATGTGAAACTATCTTCCTCGCTCATACTCATATTCCCGTCTCCCGTAAAAAAGAAAGATATCCTTGATGCAAAAACCGATGACCAGCTAGACGGAGAAGGAGGACAATGATTTAGTGGTTAGCTGCTGGGTTATTCTGCTACACCATACTGCCCCACCCAGGAATGCTGGAGTTTGCGCGAGATTTTTAGTCACTAAAATAAGAGCAAGAATATTCATACTCCTTATGATAATCCTGCAGCCGAGTGGACCGGCCAGTCAAATATATTATCTCAAAATAGAATGATTGTGTTCTTGGTCTCCGGTCGACTATTTTTTTCATTTTTTTTACTTTTTTCTTCAACTAATAACTCATTTGATAAATTATTTTCAATTTATCTCCTTTCGGATTTCGGATTTAGGCTCATTATAGCCCCGGTTTTGTCCTGATTGTAAATTATTATCAGATAAACGCTAAATACTACCCGTATAATTGCAGCTAACCAAAATATTTATTGTTATCGCCCTTTTATAATTTAATTGATCGATTAGATTTTATTTTTAACTTAAATTGTCTTTGGTTTTATTTTCAAGTAAGTTTTATTATTTTAATTAATAATCAACGCTAATTTTGGGTTTAAAAATAGGAAAAAATCTCAGATGATCATTTTTAGTCTCAGAAAAATTTTTATAGGGGTTGCTAGAAGTTTTTAAAATTTTTAAAAATTGTCAAAAATTAAATTTTGAATTTTTTTTCCGTTCAAAGTTATGGAAATTATGAAAATTTCAATAATTTTATTTTTAAAATACACTCAAAATTTTTGAAATCTTCAAAGTAGTGATTTTTTTTCCAATCTGAAGTTGTCTTGAAGTTACTTTTAATTTTTCTGTAATTTCTCTTTAAGTAAGAAAACAACTTAAAAAATTCAAAAATCTTGAGCTTTCTTTAACAGTCAAAATATCGACTTAAATTTTCGAAATGGACATAATTTTAAAGCTAGAAAAAAATTTTTAATTCAATTTTGACAAATTTTGAAATTTTTTAAAATCTTTAGTAACCCGTAAAAAAATTTTTTTCTGTTAATTTTTGGACAGTGCTCTCAAAATATGATAAACTAACTTATTTTCACACATGACTTAAATAATAAAGAATATCCATTTTTTTAACTCTCAAAATGATAAAAAATTAAATTTTTTGGGCTACTCTATCATGCACTATTGAAAAATCAAAATTAAAGAGAAAAAATTTTGATCCAAGTATGTAATTTAAAATAATTCAATGATTTTGAGTCAAGCAGAAAAATTTTTGAACCGAGTAAAATTTGAATGAACTTGAAACTTGAAAAATTACATAGCTGAAAAATTTTCTTTTGAATCGATGTAATTTTTAAATAAATTTATATAAAAATAGAAACAAGTGTTTGGTTTAGTATAAATGGGTAAGTACAAGAGTATGGGCACGTTTAGATGGTCTAAAACTCGAAAGGCTAGTCATTCGACAGGTAGCCCGAGTAGGTCGTTATATTAAAACGCATGTGTTGGTATCTCGTCGGGTGTTTGCTTCACACATGTGTATTACAAACCGGGTAGCTGCTGGCCAACAAATATTCCTATGAATCATTACAGCCCATCTATATTTAGACACCCATACATACATACAATATAAGATACATGCATTTATACTATATAGACACTTTCAAGGTGTGAATCCTATCAACTACAAACTACACCTTGGAGATCGGTATAATATTGTACCAAAGTTGAGGTTATTATTCCCACAGCAAAATATTTTGGTCAACTTTCCTATCGATATTCTTGTTTACAGTTTTCACACTTATGTAGAAGAGTATCATATTATTTACTTCAACATCAAATTTTTTTGATATTTTACATTTTTTTCAATCCAATAAATATATTGCAAAAAATTAATTTTTTTTTTGTGTAATTATTCACATTAATTTTATTTTTAGAAAATTTTCGAAGAGTTTGAAGGCCATTTTTTTGTTTAAAAAAAGTTAAATGTCATCCTGCAAAAAAATTAATATTTAACATTAAACAAAAAATTATTTTTGTCAATAACTTACATAAATTTTTTTCAGGATTTTCTCATCATTTTTAACTTCCCGCTAAGAAAATTGAAAATTTTCAAAAATCGGGAAGTTATTGGTTTTACCCCGTTTTTCGAAAATCGAGTTTTCATCAGATCTCGACGTTTTGAGGTCCTAGGAAGCTTCCCTGACTATTCCCGCGAGGTTGTCACTATGTCTGTCTGTCTGTATGTATGTATGTATGTATGTATGTATGTATGTATGTATGTATGTATGTACGTATGTGTGTGTGTGTGTGTGTGTGTGTGTGTGTGTGTGTGTGTGTGTGTGTGTAAACCTCTTATAACTTTTGAACGGTTAAACCGATTTCATCGCGGTTGGTGCAATTCGAAAGGGCTTGGCCAAACTTAGATTTTGAATACGATTTGGACTGATTCGGACCGATGGATTTCGAAAAATGTAAAAAAAAATTTTTTCAAAAGTGGTTTTTTTGGAATAACTTTTAAACGACTTTATCAATCAACTCCAAAAACTAATCAGCTCTTAACATAAAACAACCACGTCGATTGCCACTAATCCGGTCAAAATCGGTTGATTCGTTCGAGAGATATCGTGCAGGAAAGAAAACCCAAAAAAGTGTTTTTTTCGGAATTACTCCGAAATTTCTAGTTTGACCAATTAAAATTAGAATTTCTTAGAATTTCTTCATGAAGCTTAAAAAACTGCGTAGAATGCCGCCAACCGCATACAAATCGGTTCATTCATTCAAAAGTTATTGCAGTTTGAAAATTCAACAAATAGTGTTCTATAAAACTTTTATCAGACTTTTGAGCTCAAAGAGCTCAAATGCATAGAAAAGATATCTTTTTGAGCTTGGAGAGCTCAAAACAACACATAGATTATATTTTTGAGCTCGAAGAGCTCAAAAACTTCGTAGGTGCAATTTTAAGCGCCCAGGTATTAACGGAATTAGCGGGGTTGCAGGGATGGCCTTTAGGGTCAACCGTTTTCCTAATTTTTTTTTTAATATTTAAACACAAAAAAAATATTTCAACATTGTGCTTTAAAAAATTATTTTTTTTAATAATTTACAAAATTTTTTTTCACTTTTTGAATTTAATATTTTAAACAATCTATTTTTTTTCAATAAAAAAATTCTTAACATAATTACAATAAAATATTTTTCCAATAATTCACATATTTTTTTTCATCCATCTACATACACCATATGTGAATTATAGTAACATTTTTGATGCGCACCTAAAAATATATTATATAAGTGTTAATTATATTATGTAACCCCTGTTACAAGCTTGAAATCAACCGCGAGATTAACTCGCGATTATTTTTTACCCACAAAAAAAAATTTTCTTACCATAATTAATAACAATAATTATCTAAATTTATTAATATTTCCGCCATTCTTCATCACTAATAAAAGTATTTGTTTTACAGTATGCAAATTATCAGCAGAACATTTTCATTCGTCACATTATAATAATTTATCATTGATAAGTATGTATTCAACTGGTTGCATAAATTTTTAATATTTTTATTTTATTTTTTACTTATGTTGCTTCGGCTTATCGTTATACCTCTGGAAATTTTTACAAAACACATTTATGAGCACCATACGTATTTATACGCACACTCACATATGGATAAAAATTGATATATATAATATATATATATATATATATATACTATAGTCTGCGCTTAGATGTCCTTCAAATAAATGGAGATTATAATTTTTAAATTTTATCAACTACTTGTTGTAATTTAAAATAAAACTCAAGTGTAACACTGTTTTGTGTAACGAAGAATCGAGCCCGAGGGCGTAAATGCGCTTCACAAAAACCGTACAACAATATGTGCAATATGCATTGCAGCACAATATGAAATATTAAAAACAAAAAATTATTAAAAAAAATTAATATTTAATTTTAATTTTAATCTAAACTGACAATAACAAACATGTGTAAAATTTTCCATCAGATCTCGTGATAAGCACATGTACTAAATTTTAACTAGTTACTCTAAGAGAGTCCTATATCACACATGATTATATATATTTATCGGACTTTAGCCTCATATATCAGTCACAGAGTACATATATATCAACTTTACTTAGTCTTTTTTTACATATGATAATTATGTGTTATCAATAATTAAAATATAATCGACTGGCGCGTAAGTAATTCTTAAACCAATTTTTTAAGTTATAAAATCTTCATTAATATTACACAGAAAAAAAATTTCTTTGAAGGACAGATTTTGTTGAATTAAACAAAAAATATTTTTAAAAATAAATATTATCGATTAAAAATTTATTTTTTTGAGCCGTATAAAATTTATTTTGAACACAAAATATCTATTCATTAATTTTTTTAATTTAAAAATCTTTCGTTAAAGAATTGAAAGCTAAAAAAATTACTTCGTAAGAGTAAATTTCTTCCATGTGAACATTACAGGTTCTATAATTGAATAAAAACCAATTTTATTATTGCAATAATTGTAAATCTTGGTCGATAATTCGTTGATCCTTCAACGAAGTATGCTATTTTTTTTAAACGAGGTGTTTTTTCTCTTAGTTTGAAACCAGTAAAATTGATTAAAAATAATACCGAATTCTTTTAAGAGTATCACATAAAATCGTGATTGTAAAATTAGATACATTTTTTTATTTATAAAACTTTTTATTAACAAATATTAGAGATTGCATGTCGCTCTAATTATACACTGTAGTTTTTTTTTCTTGCATAAAAATAATTTTTCCGAGATGTACTCAGAATAATTTTATTTAACAAACAATTTTCTAATTATAAAAAGCTAGTTATTGTTTAATATCTCCAATATGTTATCACTAAATTATCGACGACAGACACTTCCAGGTTATCTCGTAAATAAAAAACTTTAATTACATGTTTGTTGAATAAATCTCTGCACTCAGTAGTTATTAATTGTATTTGATTTTGTTATAATAAAAATTGTTTTTATTTATGCATTACGATAATTATTGAACACGAGGTCTTCTGATAGTACGAATAAAAACTTACAACTGATCGGAAAAAAAAATTACAAGTGGCATCAGTGTTACAGCTGTTAATTTCTAACGCGCTATCTGGTGTTTAAATTTTTATTTATCCCAACATTTTTTTTGTTTTAAGAATTAGATTATATTGAATTAAAAACTTATACTTTTGTAAATAATATTTTCACAAATCATTATTTACTAATTAATAATTATTAGGTTCCGTGCAAATGCTGTCGTATTCTAGCATCGGCGCGGCCGTGTTGAAATTCGCGTGGAACCCTATTTTCAACATTACATAAAAATTATTTTTGAAGCTAGAGCTCCGGGAGTCAAGACTTTTGTTTAGAAATTTCCTCCTCTTTAAGAATCTTTTTTCCGATTTTTGATATCATCTATAGTTATTGAGTTATTTACGAAAAACTGAGATTTTTTATTTTGTTTATGTTTTTTGCTAATAACAAATGAAATTTTCATCAAAAAAATACAAAATCAATAACATTATTTTCATAATTTAATTCCGCATCGAATGAGTAATTGCTCATATTTTTATCACAATTTTTAAGATTTTTTTAGTAAATTTACGAAGAGTTCTTACAAAAATTTCCTTTACTATGTAACATAGTAATGATTACCATTCTAACATAGAAATAAGATCTATTTTGCACGCCTCATAGCGCGAAGCACGTGAGGTTGTGCTTTATACTCGACTCGCCAAGGTCAAGCAATTTTTTGATCTTTAAATGTCTCTATCACAACCATATTACACTAATACAATAATATAAGTAGATGTACACGGAGAAAACACTTAAATTAAACCATCTTTTACTTTCTAAAATCATTTCATGTAGCTATTTTGAAAAAAAAAAAAACGTTTTGAAAAAAATTTTACGTGGACGTCCGGATGTCACCCCATTTTGGATGTACCAATGATTACTCCCGAACAAATTGATATTTCAAGACCGGGCTTTTTTTATTAGTTTACGAATGCGATAAACTGGGTCCGTATTTCATATCAGTAGCCTAGTTTACGTATTTTTTTTTTAAATTGAATTTTTATTAAAATTTATTACGATATAACCGTACAAAGACAAACGAATTTTTCTTATTTGTCACGTGAAAAATATGGTGCCACTTGATAAAGCTAGATTTTTTTAGACTGCGTGCGCATATAACAAGAAAAAAGGGCGCTGATATTTAAAAAAAAAATACTCTGTAAAAAATTACTTAATTATAATTTTCTTTTTTTTATCAGTTGCACAATTTATTTTTTCTTAAAAAATGAATGAGCATTATGAGGCGTGCACTTTTGGATTTTCCAAACTTTTTTTAATTTATTTTTCTCTCCGTGTATCTATTTATTTATCATTTTTTTATTTTTATTCAATGATTACACTGAAAAAAAAAATTAACTTGATTGAAGGGAAAAATTTTTGAACCAAGAAAATAATTTTGAAGAGGGAAATTGTCTTGAATCAAGACGAAAAATTCTTGAATCAATAAAAATTTATTTAGTTCAAGAATTTTTCTACTCAAATCAAGAAGATCAAGTTCTTCAAAATTATATATTTGATTCAAGAACATTTTTTTTATGATAAATTTTCAGATGACTTTTAAAATGACACATATTTGCATGTAATGTTAGTTTTTGTATTTTAAAAAAATTGATTCTGAATATATCTGTGTAAAATTTCATTTCCGTTGTCTTGGTCAAAAATCATTCCAGTATTTTGTTCAAAATTGAAATATTGCCTGTCCTACATGTTCTTAAAGTTTGTAACACAAATTTTAGGCTCATATTGCAACATTGTTGTCGGGAAAATCGCCCTCTAGCGGCCATATGGCGTAAATTACTATTTTGACTTTGTATCTATGAATAATTATTAAGACAATTGTAATTAGATCAGTAATTGCGGAATATCTAACAATTAAATTAATTGTTAAAGGAAATTTCTTTGTACACATGCAAAAAATTTTTACAATTTTGTTATCGAAGCTAAATAAAAATATCCATGAATTAATAATCACAAACATAAAAATTTCAATGAAAAATTATCATACGATAAAAAACGATTAATTCACAACTTATTTTCGCACATGCATAGTTCTATTCACATTAACATCGTATAGGTCATATACATGTGTACATAGCTGCAAGACGGCTGATGCTTAATTACCCCGGAAACAATTTTAATATTACACTATATTATAACAGCAGACTTTAATGAGATTATTCAACGAGTAATTCGTGCGTTAACACATAACACGGAATAAATCGCAGAAATAATAAAAGTTTTGTAGTTTTGTCACTTACAAATTGTAATCATACTCGACCGTGACATAGAAGTGCTCGCGAGCGCAAGTTGAGGTGACTGTGATAAGCATTTGTATTTGTAGATTTATTTTTTCACTCTCTCACTCTCACAGTAGTTGATTGACTTAACTTTTACTGTACTAGTAGTAAATAAAACGTTAACTTACACTGAAATTACGACAAATTGGTCGATTGTGATCGCCCTGTAGGGACTAAATTAAGTGCGACCCCATTCTTGCATGCCCGTTGTCTCATGCGAATCGGGCATTAGAGGCCGCATCAATTATAAGCTATAACACTTGACTAATCGTTCCGTGGTGATTATTCCAGTGTTATGTTAGTTATAAGTTATATGGTACAAGTGTACAGTGGGCGTCAATAATCAAGTTCGCGACTTTATTTATTAATTTTTACTTTATAAGTTTTAGGCATGCATGCACTGAAAAAAAAAATTAAGAAAACGGTTGACCTTGAAGGCCATCCCTGCAACTTCCCGCTAATTCCATACCTGGGCGCTTAAAATTGCATATACGACGTTTTTGAGCTCTCCGAGCTCAAAAAGATAACTTTTATATGCTTTTGAGCTCTTCAAGCTCAAAAGTTTGATAGAAGTGAGTGTTTTTTCATGCCGTCTAGGTCAAATAACTAGTAGATGTTGTTCAAGTCAAGAGATGGATACTTCCATTTTCCCTTATTGGTTGAGAGATATCCTCTCTGTACATAAGTTCGATGGAAATCCATCAAACTTGAATACTAGTAAAGCTGTAAGCTTGTAGTATCCATTCGAGTACTAAAGATGTTAATTAATTAAAAGAAATGAAAGAAATTATTTTGAATGAGAGTAAAGACAGACTTTCGAAAAAATAAATGGGGTTGGTTGCCAAGCCAGGAATCGAACCTGGATCTCCCTGATAACACGTCAGGAGCTCTACCAGTTAAGCTACCGGCTCCCTTCCACCATCTCCTTTTCTCAGTCCATTCTTATACTCTCAATACTTACTTTACTATCCCTTCCCTTTTACCCGAGTTACGTACTATGATGGTAGTACTACTTTTATTTAGGCATTATTATTAAATTACTATTAGTAAATTACTATTAGTATTACAATTACTATTACAATATCTTGCCGATTTTTGAAAATCTGAGATTTTCTTAGCGGGAAGTTAAAAATTAACTTGGTTCGAGAGAAAAATTCTTGAACCAAGAAAATAATTTTGAAGAGAGTAATTGTCTTGAATCAAGACGAAAAATTCTTGAATCAAGTAAAATTTCCTTAAATCAAGAAAAATTATACACGGAAGAAAGTAAACTGTAATATTCACTCGGATTCCGGTTAATTTTTATAGTTCCAAACAGTAAAGCGGACATTGGGGTGGCAAAAATATAAATATTACAGAACTTAATGTAGAAAGTATAAAAGCCACAATTTATAATTTAATATCCAAAATAAGTGATTAATAGCTGTCACTATAGTAAATAATGACTCTTTCATCTTAAAAAATTACAGTTTCAAACAGTAAAAATTGCCATTCCAATATATAGTCGATATTATGAGGAGAAGGGGAACTCAGATGAAAGAGAAGGGTGTTTCACTCTGGGAGAATTTAACATTTGAAACAGTAAAAATTATACTTTTAAAATATACATTTTACCAGTCCAAGTAAGTCAATAATTACAGTTTGATTTTTAGCGTTGCATTTACAAATTACCATTTTACTTTGTAAATATTGACGTTGCTTGTATTAGAAATTTACTAACTTTATTTTATACTTTTTACATATCATAAGATCATTTTTTAGGTACGAAATGATAAATATCAAAGTCTGAATTCTTAATTATTATACTTTTATATTATTTTATATTATTTTAGCGTGCAATTATACATATCGAATGAAAAAAAATGATTCAATAATATTTGATCTTCCCAATTGACATGTTAATCAATAAAAATAATAATGAAAATTTACTTCTATCATTACATTTAATTTTTTGGAGCAAGAGAGAAATTTTCTCAAGACAAGAAAATTAACTTCTGTCAAGAACTAAATTTTTTGGAGCAAGAGGCTGAATTATCTCAAAACAAAAAAATTTCCTTGACTTAAATAAATTTTCTTGGATCAAGATACGTATTTCTTAAAGCAAGAGAATTAATTTTATTAGAATAAGTGAAATTTCTTGTGTCAAAAAAAAAATTTTTTTTCGCTCAAGAAAATAATTAGGAAGAAAAATATTTTCTTGGCTCAAGTGAACCTTTTTTTCTGTGTAAGTTCTTCAAAATTATATCTTTGATCCAAGAACATTTTTTTCTGATAAATTTTTAGATGACTTTTAAAATGACACATATTTGCATGTAATGTTGGTTTTTGTATTTTAAAAAAATTGATTCTGTATATATCTGTGTAAAATTTCATTTCCGTTGTCGTGGCTGATACACCGCAACTCACCGGAAATCCAGACTATACATTCAAATTCTTAACCACAAGATTCTGTGGGCTCTATTTGGATTATATATTAAAAAAAAACAATAATAATATCTTATATTTACAAGAATTATTGTTATTATTATTATTAAAAAAATAATTTAATATAAAATGTAAAATATTTTTTGGGCTACTTGTTAATTGGTTAAAATTGTAGGAACTTTAGCGGCATATGATTGAAATTTTTGATGTGAATATGATGTATTTTCTTTTTATGCATAACCGGGAATATTTATAGAACACAAAGACTATAATAATAATTCTGTTGCACGTACATCGAAAATGTGGTCAAAACACTTGTACAAATATGTCTTGAGGATTATTTTATTGAACCGTGTGAAACTTTTTTGAATCATCATATCATGCACAAGAAACATTTAAGTACACAGGAAATGCAGAACTTACATTATATATATATTATATATTAATATATTTGTTTGTGCGTATGTGTGAGGACCAAAAAATTAATATAAATTAAAAAAAAAAAAAAAAAAAACTAATAGTAAATGTTGCTTGGTAGATTGTGATGGATGATACAATATTTACATATCTGAGAATAATATCAAAAGGGAAATTGGATATAAAGTTTATCGTTAAGAAATTTATTCAGTTAATTTAAATATTAACTCATTTTATGTTACTAGATTATGTTTACTAAATAAATAAATATAAATTAAATAATCCATTTATAGAAATAGATAAATAAGATATGTGTTTGTGTGTAAACACTTTCGTTGTTATGGAAAAAAAATTAGTTTTATTTAATTGTTTTATTCAAATTTTTTCAGATAGTAAAACCTTGAACTTGAAAGTGTTAAACATTTATTTAGTATTAAACTAACAATTTTCTTAGCTAAAAATTTCATAAGAAAGTTTTGAGAAAAAAATGAGCGTGGTATTTCTTGGCAAAAGTGCCGACAATTTTTAATAGAAAAAAATAAATAAATAATATAACACACAACATTTCTCTGGAATATTGCAAGAGTGAAAAGAATAGAGCTACATAAGTATTTATGGATACGTTATCGCAAAAACGTGCCGAAGTTAAAAGTTTTCCGAATGCCAATGCGAATGAAGCAAGTGGAGGGTGTCGCATAATACAACTTGCTTATACAACTTGAAACACATTAAAAAGAGGCCCTACATATATAAACGTGCCCATGCATTTATATTTGTATTTATATATATTCATTCTAATATATATATGACAGTTTATTTCTGTTCGACTTCGACTTATTAATATTAAATATTTATTTTATTCGCATCGGAAATTTGAGCATTAATACGAAAAAATAAATCGAGAAAATATCAAACTAACAAAAATCAAATTAATGAAAAAAAAAAATTTTTACACGGAAAAAAGTAAACTGTAAACTGATAAAAATTTTAACTTGACTCAAGAGCAAAAATCTTGAACCAAGAACACCAATTGGAAGAAAATGAATTTCTTGAGCCAAGAGGGAAAATTCTTGAGTCAAGATATATTTTTTTAATTCAAAAGAATCTCAGCTGCCCAATTTTAAAACACAGTAACTGCAAAATTTTTATATCTGATTTTTTTTAGTATTGCTGCATTTCTTATAACTTGTAGACCTTAATTTCATGTAATTTTTCTTAAAAATATTTATATTCAAGTATTCTCTATTCATAAATCAAATTTTTTATCAATTTGGCACGCAAGCTTTTTATTAATAAGAAAAATTTTTTAAAATCTTAAAATTGTCTATTACTGTGTTTTGAAATTGGGCAGCCGATCTATCTTGACTTAAGAATTTTTCCTCTTGGCTCAAGAAATTCATTTTCTTCCAATTGGTGTTCTTGGTTCAAGATTTTTGCTCTTGAGTCAAGTTAAAATTTTTATCAGTGTAATATTCATTCGGATTCCGGTTAATTTTTATAGTTTCAAACAGTAAAGCGGACATTGGGGTGGCAAAAATATAAATATTACAGAACATGTAGAAAGTATAAAAGCCACAATTTATAATTTAATATCCAAAATAAGTGATTAATAGCTGTCACTATAGTAAATAACAACTCTTTCATCTTAAAAAATTACAGTTTCAAACAGTAAAAATTGCCATTTCAATATATAGTCCATATTATAAAGAGAAGGGGAACTCAAATGAAAGAGAAGGGGGTCTCACTCTGGGAGAATTCAACATTTGAAACAGTAAAAAATTACAGTTTGATTTTTAGCGTTGCGTTTAAAATTTACCATTTTACTTTGTAAATATTGACGTTGCTTGTATTAGAAATTTACTAACTTTATTTTATACTTTTTACATATCATAAGATTATTTTTCAGGTACGAAATGATAAATATCAAAGTCTGAATTCTTAATTATTATACTTTAACATTTTAGACATTTACATAGCGAATACTACTGTTTAAAATAGTATTTTCTTCCATGTAAAGAGTAAATTGTAATGTTTAAATGGTAAATATTATAAAGTGAATAGTAAAATCACGATTTTACTGTTTGAAATGGTAATTTTTAACAATTGATCATTACTTATTGTAAATCGATTGTTATTTATTACAGTTTATTTTTTTCCGTGTAATGGATTTTTTATTTTGGAAATAAATTGGTCAAGAACTGGACAACAATTCCATATTTTCATTGACAGATGGACCGTTAAATTTCGCCATCCACCTTATATGGCTTTAAATTTATTTTTTAAAATTTCATTTTTATGTTTTATGTCAATTGTAAATTTTTTGCAATTTCCCTTTCTTTTTTCTGGGATATATTTCAGCTTATGATATTAATTTTCTGACAAAGTATGATGAAGATTTGACAATAGAAGAGTGAGAATGACAATGTAGTTAGTCTGGGTAACTGTTTTTAGATTAATACAAATTTCTGTGTGACAAAACCAGTCGACATACAAGCACAGAAGGATGCGGAGGTACTGAAGCAAACACTCGTACTCACATTTGAGGCAGTAGCGATCAAACATGGAAACGAGAAACTACCACTTGACTAACACTGAGCATACGACAAACACTCGTCAATATTTACTACTTTCGTCTATTTTCTATCGTGTCCAGCGTATCCTTCCTTGTTCCAATATATCAACTCACTTTTATGTATTTATATTTTGTATCAATATTTTAACTTCAGGTTGATGAAAATTGGTCCGTCATAAAATTGACAAGAAAAATTTTCATTATTTAAAACAAAACTCAAAAATTTGGCTAGAAATTATTTAAATATAATTCTGATATTTTTTGATTAAATTGAATTTTTATTTTGAAGTTTAGATAATGATTTAAAGATCAAAATTTTGTGATTGAAAATGAAAGATAAATTTTTGGAAAACATAATTTTAATTAAAAATAACTGAGTAATTTTTTAATTAATTTTGAAGCAATAAAATTTTTTTCTGAACATTGTTTTTTTTTGTAATGTATTGAAACAAAAAATTTCAAAAATTAATTTATAAAAATTTGAACTTTGTGCATCAGTGAATTACAAAGTAGAAAATTGAGCAAAACATACATGTGTAAGATACAAGATAAATGATAACAATGACATTTTAATGTCATGCCGAACATAAACTTTATCAAAAACTTAGATCGTATCTGACTGAAACATTATAGATAAAAATTTACAAGCGTCAAGCGGCAATAAAAAAGGAAATCAATTCCCTGATTTCTTAACACTTTTTATTGGTGTTGTAAAATACAAAAATACTTTATAAACTTTCTCCGAAAGTACGTTTGCTATCAATCTGACTTTCAGAGCTATAATACCAGTTGCATGTACAATAACAACAATAATAACAATAGCAGTGAAT
The DNA here is from genome assembly GCF_020080835.1 of Cotesia glomerata. Taxonomy (NCBI): domain Eukaryota; kingdom Metazoa; phylum Arthropoda; class Insecta; order Hymenoptera; family Braconidae; genus Cotesia; species Cotesia glomerata. The sequence continues at coordinate 3,661,400 of NC_058160.1, read as the reverse complement.
TATTTTTCGATAAATTTGCATATAAGCGAGAAATAACTTCTTGAGTGGAAGCTTTTTCATGTATGACGTCCTCGTGGAAAATTTTATTGCATTTATTCATTTGATGAGCGAAAGTACGCGGGGAGTTTATTAATTGGAGTTACCACTTGATGCGCAACTGACTGCCTGCTCAATATGCTTTTGTAGAGCACTTTTCCAACCCTGCCGTCATGTATTTTATATTACTTTACGTATTAAATTGTTGTGTTTAATAAACATACGTATATTTTATATTTCATATATTTAAATCGAGTAAAAAATCCATCGTGTATCAAAAACGATTTTTTTTTTAATCAATAATGATCACAATTTTTTAAAAAAGTGAATTTCTTACTTAAATATAGCTTTGACAAAAAATTTGTGAAAACTTTTTTTTTATAGAAAATCAAATTTTCTAAAAAAAAAATATTTCTTATGTATTTTTCATACTTTCAATATTTTCTGTCCAAATTTACAAATTAAATTTTCCCAATTTTGATTTTGAAGAATGGTCTTGATTATCAAATTTCAAACTGAAATTCTGCCTAAAAAATAATAGCTACGATAAAATCCATATGATCTCTTGTATTGAAAATTAATTTCTCTAAAAAAAAATGTCTCCAATATTTTTTTTTATATCTTCAATGTTTTCGCTCAAAATCCCAATGCACGAATATTTCCAAAAATTCTTCCATCTCAACAAAAACAAACTTCTGTTCAAAGAACAAAATCTACGATAAAATCAATCACTATCATCCTTCTAAAATAAAATTCCCTCCAAAAAATGTCTTAAAAATTTTCAATATTTCCAAAAATTCTTCCAAAACCCCAAAAAAATTCTTCCATCTCAACAAAAACAAACTTCTGTTCAAAAAACAAAATCTACAATAAAATCAATCACTATCATCCTTCTAAAATAAAATTTCCTCCAAAAAATGTCTCTTAAAAATTTTCAATATTTCCAAAAATTCTTCCAAAACCCCAAAAAAATTCTTCCATCTCAACAAAAACAAACAAAAACTTTTTAATTAAAGCAAATCTCACACTGAATTGATAAAAGTCTATCGCAACACCTATCTCCGAGTAGGCGGGCGTCATCCAATTAAAATAAGAACCAAAGGTCTTATTACAGCCATTAAAAATGACCACTTCGATAATTAATAAGCTTGATAAGGTAGCACAAAGTCTCGGTTATAAGATTCAACATATCCAAAACATTAATATTGTAATAGGCGATATGGGGTGTACAAGGATCGATTGTGTAGAGGAAATACGTTGCGCTTCAATCGTCTGAGGTTCCTGGTAAACACCTCAGATAGCACTCAGGGCACAATGACAAGAGGGAAACCCGATACCCCGTGTGACATATCCTGGGTGTAGAGAACAGTAGACAGTGGGTACGGGCCACTTTGCAAGCTACCAGAGGTTCATTTTCACCCATAAGGATCTCCATCGTATCCTATCGGGTCAAGTGTGTGATACTGTCGCTTTTTCTGCAGTATCATTTGTCATCGGTAATTTTCTCGAGACTACAGACTACTTCCTCCTTACATTTATTATTGTCTTCCCATCATTAGATTTCGCCTTGACAGAAAAATAATCTAAAAAAGAAAGAATATTTTTATTTACTTAGCCGTTAATTCATCACTGGATAGATACAGAGGAGCCATTAGCTGCTGAGCACGGTATCAAGTGTCTCAGCGTCATCATTATCATTATCATTATCATCTGATAGCTGGTATGTAGTGCGTAGTTTATCGGTGGCTGCGCAAGTCTGATAATTATACGCGGATTGAGGAGCGAGGGTAGATGGAAAGGAAGGAAGGAAGTGGAAGTAGTGGATCAAGATGGAGATAGGAAACTCCTCAGGGGACCAGAAGATCCAGAAGAGGTCTCGAATCTCGAAGCCGTGCGTCTTCCGCAGGAACCTCTCCAATCCCACAACCTACTAATTGCTTCCCGGCTAACGACCGCCTGAGACAATAGGGACGTCATAAATCGCCCTCACTGTCAGCACCTGCTTCAACTTAACAAGACCTACCTATAGATATGTATTTAACTATGCTTCACTGGGCTTTCTAGAAAACATCTATCGCTATAATTATCGGCGTGTGATTGTGGGACTATTGATTTTTTGGAAAATTTTGAGACTTTTGTCTTTGTGTTTAGGTATTTTGATGTTTTGAGCCTTGGGAAAATTAAGCATATGAAATTTATTCTGAATTAATTGCAATGTTTAATTTCTTGACTAATTTTCAGTAATTAGTCACTAATATACCTTTTAAATTTTCTCCATTAAAAAAATTTTTTTTTGATGCCACAAAAATTTATTCACGGAGAGAATTAAATTGTATAATCTACAATATGAAATTTTTAGAGTTAATCGAAATGTTCTCAATATTTTTTGACAAAATATTAATTAAAGAATATTCATCATTTATTTCTAATAATTCAAAAAATAATCAAAGTTACTGGAAATTTTTGACGTTTTCGTACATGAAAAAACTTTAATGTTTGCTGATATTACTTCAAGAAATCTCTGTATTAATTATTATTACTCACATTTTTTCACTAATTATTAGTAAAAAGTCACTAAAATACCTTTTTAATTTTCTTCATTAAAAAAATTTATTTTTGATGCCCAAAAATTCATTCACGGAGAGAATTAAATTATCTAATCTCCAATATGAAATTCTTAGTGTTAACCATCTAAGATAGTAGTTAAATTTTTCAGTGTTGGAATAATTAGTTTCATAATTTTGTAATTAGAATTTATAATCATTTAATAGAAGTTTCTGTAATAAAGTATCGTAATATTTTTAATTTGAATTTTAGTAACTATTATTGAGGATGGTAACGATTACTATCGAGGGTAATAATTTTTTATATGAAATTTTTCTTATCTTAGATGATAACTCTTATAGTTTGTGATGGTAAAATGTTAAAAAATCACCCTTTAAAAAGTAAGGAGTTAGACCAATTGCTAATTAGACCGTCTATATGATTAAATTAATTAAGGGCCAGTTTTTCAATCCGAGATCAAATTTTATCCGATCCCTAGTAGAAATGTAATCAAGTATCTGGCCAGTAACTGGCTAGTTTAACTAGACTTAAGCTAGGAACTGGCTAGTATAATATCCAGTAACTGTCTAGTTACTGGCCAGTTTTACTAGACATCAAATAAAACATGGCGACAAGTGTAGGAATTGAGATTATTTAAAATTAAATGTGGATAAGTTTGTTACAATTCAAAATTATAGTAATAATAATAATAATAATAATAATAATAATAATAAGAATAGTAATAATTAATAAACGGAATAATTATGAAATTTTTAATAATTCATCTAGATGACAGTCTGGAGTATTTGTTTTGATTGCCCATAACCGTAATTCGGTTATTATGTCAATTTTTTTTTATTTCATTCATTTTTTTAAATATATAACCGATTATTTTTATATTAAAATACACAAATTTTTTAATTATTTACACCGTTTCTTAATATTTACGAAAGATAACTCAACTTACAGGTTAAAGTGAAAAAATAAACATGCACACTAATATAAGTAGAACATCTGTGTGACCAATGTTTACGATTTAGTTATAGGTGGCGCGATTTCTAGTTTTTACCTAGTTTCGCTAGCCAGTTACTGGATTTAATTGCTGGCCAGCTACTAGATATGATCGCTAGCCAGATACTAGATTTAATCGAGTGAAAAATTAATCATTTCTACTAGGGATGCTAATATATATATATATATATATTTCATAGATAAAATTTTATCTCTGATTGAAAAACTAGCCCTAAATTCAAATTTTATTTTTCTTAATAAGTGTTCATATGTGATCAGTGATCACAGATGGTCTTATACGAATTTTGACTTAAAATGTGATTTAAATTCAATTATGTATTGCAATAACAATTTTTTTTCAATCATTTGAATAAAAAATTTTGAAAATTCACATATGATCATATACGTTTGCTCCGAAATGAAATGTACATAAGATCTTTGCCCGGGAATAATAACCAAACAGTTAAATCGCCGTAAGACTAACTAGTCGTGAATTTATAGAGACAGCTTGACAACCTCAGGAGTTGAGTTTAGCCGTTGGCATTCGCGGCTGGATTATTAGGTGGTGAGGCGACTCGACAAGAAGTAGAAACTTGGGCCTCAACTTCTTTTCGTGTTAGTTAAAGAGGGAGGTCTACGCCACAGGAGTTTACAACTTCTATATGAGTATACGTATATGTGTATATAGAATTATGAATTTATAGCAGCAGAAAGCAGTGCCATGCAATAGCAAGAGCCAAGTCAAAGTTATTCGCGCCTCGAGAATTTCGAAGGAAAGGTGTGTTATATTGAAGACACATACATACAGTACCTGTGCGATGCAGTATGTATATGAATACTCAACTTCATAGTCTATAGTCGAGTTTGGGTGTGTTAATACGCGTGATTAACTTTTTAGCTTTTTACCCCGACTCTTGTTGCTTGATTGATTTAACACTAAGTTTAATAGTTTTAATTCAGTGTGACAGTTACGTGTGTAAGACAAGTTATGTATCGTTTTGATTTAATTAAAAAAAAAAAAAACTGCGCAATAAAATGTATGTCCGGAGTTAAAATACCCGGACATTAATATCTCAGTAATTAATGATATTGATTATCATATAAAAAAATAAAAAGTGGTTTAAAAAATTACAAAAAATTATCTAAAAGTAAAAAATTTTTGTGTTCAATATTTTTGATGTAATGACGTACACAGAAAGAAAAATTTCTTGACTGGAGAACAAAATTCTTGGCTCAAGAAAATTTTCGGGTGCCAGAAGGAAGACCGAAGTTGTGTTAGCCGAAGTAAAAATTTTTCTTGAAATTCTATTCTTGGTGGAAGTAATTTTTTCTTAATTCAAATTATCATAAATACTTGATACAATAAATTTTTATAATTGATCAAGATTTTTAGATATTTTAGGGAAACAGCGCCACCTACTTCAGCTGAGAAAAAAATTTTCTCACCTTGAGAGAATTTTTCTTTTGAATATTTGATACCTATTTTATATTATTTTAGCGTGCAATTATACATATTGAATGAAAAAAAAATGATGAAATATTATTTGATCTTCCTATTTGACATGTTAATCAATAAAAATATTGATGAAAATTTACTTTTATCTTTATATTTAATTTCTTAGAGCAAGAGAGAAATTTTCTCAAGACAAGAAAATTTATTTCTATCAAGAACTAAATTTTTTGGCGCAAGAGGCTAAATTTTCTCAAAACAAGATTTTCTTGACTTAAGTAAATTTTCTTGGATCAAGATACGTACTTTTTAAAGTAAGAGAATTAATTTTGTTGGAATAAGTGAAATTTCTTGTGTCAAAAAAAAATTTTTTTTTCGCTCAAGAAAATAATTAGGAAGAAAAATACTTTTCTTGGCTCAAGTGAGCCTTTCTTTCTGTTTAAAATTTTTTATTTAATATAAAAGAACCTGGCATCGTTTTTTGATAAAAAAAATTTTTTTTTTCTTAACATAAACACTGGTAATTTTTATCTCCTAATTAAATTCTTAAAGTCAGGTTCATAGTTAAGATACTAATAGGAGAATTTTTGTGAATTCAACGAGTTTTTTTAATATTCAATAAATGCCTTTTTTTCTTTTCTACATATTAAATGCAATAAACCTCCTATATAATGATAATAATTAAAATTAAAGTTTTGTAAATCGGAAACGAGTCGGAAATAGTAATCGCCGTTTTGGATGAAGAAGCTAAGTGTTGCAAGTGTAATAGCACACCAAACAGCAAGATTGTTGTTCCATTTCTCGTGTTCCATTTCTCTGATGGGTTGCTTAATGCCGGTCTGCAGAAAAGTATACACATATATAATATACAAGTATAAATATAAATATAAATAGATGGATGTGGATGCCGAGACTGGAGACTGGATTCAAGAGAAAAATTTTCTCAAGGTGAGAAAATTTTTTACTCAAGGTGAGAAAATTTTTTTCTCAGCTGAAGTAGTCGCTGCTTCCGTAAAGTATCTAAAAATCTTGATCAAATATAGAAATTTATTGTATCAAGTGTTTATAATAATTTGAATTAAGAAAAAATTACTTCCACCAAGAATAGAATTTCAAGAAAAATTTTTACTTCGGCCAACACAATTTCGGTCTTCCTTCAGACACCCGAAAATTTTCTTGAGGCAAGAATTTTGTTCTCCAGTCAAGAAATTCTTCTTTCTGTGCAGAAGACGATTATTCTGGGGATTGAAATCGTTACTATTGTTAATATTATTACTGTTATTGTTTGTCAATATCATTTTGTTTATCTAAAAGTCACACTTTATATGTCATATCATATATTATAAGTAAATTGCCGAAGAGTGTTTTTATGAATAAATAACAATAATAATGATAATAATAAATTCTTTAATCATAAGTTATTATTATTAAAAAATTAAAAAAATTTTTTTTTTTATTTAATTAAACAAAAGTGTCTTACTTTCTCTAAAATCTCATTACCAAAACAATAACGAGAGTCTCAATCGACTAATCCATTGTCTTTTATAATAATAATAATAATAATAATAATAATAATAAATAATATTATATATTACAAACATGTCGATGAGAAAAGTTTGTGACAAGTAAATAAGTGCTCGAGCAAAGTCCCGATCAGTCTTGTCTTATATATTTATAAATATATATAATGTACGTCTGAGCAGTGTAGGGTCGTGTCTGCTCGCGGATACTCACCATCCGGTTGGTGAGAGCTTCCTCCCCGTCTTGCCCGTGTAAACGTCATCGGAGTCGAAATTGAGTTGGAGCTGAAGTGAGATGATATCGTCGTTAATAAACCCGAGTTGAGTTTGTTGTAGGATCCAGCTCCCTCATTCCTCCTGGAGGTTTTCAGCGAAACTCGCCCCGCTATGGGAAACACCATCCACAACGGCGAAATGTAATTTCCCTGGCTGCGTTAATTCTACTTGTGCATCCCTCCTTCATTATTACGTCGAATTAAATTTTCCTACTCTCTTACTCTGTTGGTCCTTAGTGATCGGAGAAGCGAGGACTGAGCTCAAGAGTGTGTTGTGTGTTGTGTTACGAAGGAAACTGGCAAGTCAGATATGCGTCGTCAAGTAGTAATTTCCATGCTGTCATACGCTGCACCGACACCGAGATGACAACCAAATGGTTCTCTGGTCCCAGCTATTTATTATCAAATATTAAATATATCCATTATGTAAGCACCACTGACGACCACCGGCGTCTACTTCTTTACATTATCATCCCACAGAAGTACTCTTCGTACGTTTTATCCATTATTGTAATTATTATTATTATATAGTCATTCTTTTTACAGATACATGTTTACGGTGGACAGACACACACGCGTGAAAATAGACGTTGCATTGTGAATATTAAACAGCTGATATCTTTCATGATTAAACTTTATATTAGCGGTAGATTTTTCTACATTAAAAAAAAATATCTTAGAAATTTTATTGTTGATTTAATAAATTTATTTGACGAAAATTCAAAAAAAGAATTAACGGACTGAATTATTATCAAGGGTGCTGCATAACCATTCATTAGTTACATATCTTTTAAATTTTACACGGAAAAAAGTAAATTGTAATATTCACTCGGATTCCGGTTAATTTTTATAGTTTCAAACAGTAAAGCGGACATCGGGGTGGTAAAAATATAAATATTACAGAACTTAATGTAGAAAGTATAAAACCCACAATTTATAATTTAATATCCAAAATAAGTGATTAGTAGCTGTCACTATAGTAAATAACGACTTTTTCATCTTAAAAAATTACAGTTTCAAACAATAAAAATTGCCATTTCAATATATAGTCCATATTATGAGGAGAAGGGGAACTTAGATGAAAGAGGGAGTCTCACTCTGGGAGAATTTAACATTTGAAACAGTAAAAATTATACTTTTAAAATATACATTTTACCAGTTCAAGCAAGTCAATAATTACAGTTTGATTTTTAGCGTTGCGTTTAAAATTTACCATTTTACTTTGTAAATATTGACGTTGCTCGTATTAGAAATTTACTAACTTTATTTTATACTTTTTACATATCATAAGATCATTTTTTAGATACAAAATGATAAATATCAAAGTCTGAATTCTTAATTTTTATATTTAAACATTTTAGACATTTACAGAACGAATATTACTGTTTGAAATAGTATTTTCTTCCATGTAAAGAGTAAATTGTAACGTTTAAATGGTAAGTATTATAAAGTGAATAGTAAAATCACGATTTTACTGTTTGAAATGGTAATTTGTAGCAGTTGATCATTACCTATTATAAATCGATTGTTATTTATTACAGTTTAATTATTTAGTTTCAAACAGTAAAAATTGCCATTTCAATATATAGTCCATATTATGAAGAGAAGGGGAACTCAGATGAAAGAGAAGGGGGTCTCACTCTGGGAGAATTTAACATTTGAAACAGTAAAAATGATGCTTTTAAAATATACATTTTACCAGTTCAAGCAAGTCAATAATTACAGTTTGATTTTTAGCGTTGCGTTTAAAATTTACCATTCTACTTTGTAAATATTGACGTTGCTCGTATTAGAAATTTACTAACTTTATTTTATACTTTTTACATATCATAAGATCATTTTTTAGATACAAAATGATAAATATCAAAGTCTGAATTCTTAATTATTATACTTTACCATTTTAGACATTTACATAGCGAATATTACTGTTTGAAATAGTATTTTCTTCCATGTAAAGAGTAAATTGTAACGTTTAAATGGTAAATATTATAAAGTGAATGGTAAAATCACGATTTTACTGTTTGAAATGGTAATTTGTAGCAGTTGATCATTACTTATTATAAATCGACTATTACACTGTAAATCGAAGTGTTTTAAAAGTGACTACAATGCTTCAAGATAGGAACAAAACACTTTATGTGTGTTTTGTTAAAACACTTGGATTTACAGTGCATTTATTACACTTTACTTTTTTCCGTGTAGTAGAAAAAAAAAATAATGAATTACAAATAATATTTAATTAATTGCATAAAATTTAATTATAACGATAATTGTATAAAAATGTTGTTATTGAACAACAACTGATCACGGAAATGTGTAATTTTTTATACAGTTGATATGTCTTAAGCGAAAGCGATTGCAGCGCTGCTTCAAAAGTGGATAATATCAACACTTAAATTCATTTTTACTTTAAAGTTCGGTAAATTTTTTAGTAATTTCATTAAAAATATTTTATTTTCTCGCAATTTTTAATATTAAAATAATAAAAAGTAATTATTCATTTTATTATTTTTTCAAGTTCATTATTTTGAATCTTGATAATACTATCGTAAAAAAAAGTGCTTTTAATATTTTTAACATTGTATTTTTGAATAATTATTAAGAGTTATAATTAGATCAGCAATAAAAAATTTTCCTGACAGGATTAGTTTGAGGAAAGAGTTAAAAAAAATTTTCCCGTAATTCGAAGAACTATAAGTAAAGGCGGTGCATAAAAACGCATATATATCGGCGGTGTTTGTTGTTTAACGCGTGACAGTCGCGTGCGTTTGGGACTACGTGACAGCTTTCTGATAGCAGTGCGTACGGTGAGTGGTAGAACAATTTGTGCGCGGATAATCTTTATCGGAGGTGGCACGTGGCAACACACGGCTAGTGTCACTATATACACTCAACACTGAACACTATAAATTGTCCATATATATTTATATATAAAGAGGATATCGGGCTCTCAGCTCACGTGCTTTCGTGGGTTTCTTGTCGTGTCGCGCGACTATGACGAACATAAACGACAAACATGATTATGATTACAAAGAGACGCGTTTCGCGATTCCACTTGCATATAAAAACCTCCAGTATAGTATCCAGCATAGTAAGTTTAATAATAGTGTACTTGTACTTGTACCTGTACCTGTACCTGGACTGGCAATCGGGCTCAACCATGCCAGTCACGACTTTATAAATAGGAATCGTGTGACAACGGGACTCTGTGTACCTTTTCAAGTACCAGACACAACATATTTTAATAATTTTCATTTATATCTGTTTATATTGATAGATTAAGAGATTTATCTTCAAAATACACATAAAATTTTTTAATTTATAATTTTAAAATAAAACGTAATAATTAAATTGTTTAATAAATACTTAATTTGATATTTTTTAACTCAATAGAATCTTGATTACAATTATATGACAATATACAAAACTAAAAATCATTTTTACTTTTAAAAATAAACTTATAAGCCATTCCGATAATATTGACAGTATTTATTTGCAAATAAAAAATTATTAACGTTTACAAAAGTCCTTAAGACCATAATTTAGGCGGAAAGCTGATGATTTAAAAATTTTTCTGCCAGAAAATAATCAAATTTTAACTCTAACTCAACCAAGCAGGCGATCCATTTAATACTAAATAATCAATCAAAAATTTTTAACTCAACATTTTCCTACTCAAAAAGCTACACAGAAGAAAAAATTTCTTGCCTGGAGAACAAAATTTTTGGCTCAAGAAAATTTTCGGCTGCCTGAAGGAAGACCGAAGTTGTGTTGGCCGAAGTAAAAATTTTTCGAGAAATTCTATTCTTGGTGGAAGTAATTTTTTCTTAATTCAAATTATCATAAATACTTGATACAATAAATTTTTATATTTGATCAAGATTTTTAGATACTTTAGGGAAGCAGCGCCACCTACTTCAGCTGAGAAAAAAATTTTCTCACCATGAGAAAATTTTTCTCTTGAATATTTGATACCCATTTTATATTATTTTAGCGTGCAATTATACATATTGAATTTAAAAAAATGATGAAATATTATTTGATCTTCCCATTTGACATGTTAATCAATAAAAATATTAATGAAAATTTACTTCTATCTTTACATTTAATTTTTTGGAGCAAGAGAGAAATTTTCTCAAGACAAGAAAATTAACTTCTATCAAGAACTAAATTTTCTGGAACAAGAGGCTGAATTTTCTCAAAACAACAAGATTTTCTTGACTTAAGTAAATTTTCTTGGATCAAGATACGTATTTCTTAAAGCAAGAGAATTTTGTTGAAATAAGTGAAATTTCTTGTGTCAAAAAAAAAATTTTTTTTTCGCTCAAGAAAATAATTAGGAAGAAAAATATTTTCTTGGCTCAAGTGGACCTCTTTTTCTGTGTATGAATTAATTTTGTAAATTAATTATTTCAATCAAAAAAATTTATTGACAAATTAAACATTCAAATTTGACTATTGAAAAGACCTTTAATCCAAAAAAGAACGTAAAAATTATTTTGACAACCTTTTTTTAATTTTAAGTCTTAATTAAAAAATTTTTTTCTTCAGTTGGTAATCAAGAGTGCTCTAAGTGCAGTAGAACCACTAAAATTGATTTTGTTCATACTTGTACAACAAAAAATTAAGTACTGAAGACAAATTGCTTGAAATTAACCACTAAAAATCTTTAAACACTCGCTAATTTGATAAACTAGACCCTTTTTTTTCATATGCGTGCATAAGCTGGAGGTTCGTGTCATTATTTCCGACTATATATGTGTATACACATTTATAGAGTAGGAATACTTCGCAGAGGAGTCTGTGAAAGAGAATACGAGATATTGAAGTGAGATTTGGCTCACGTGAGTGCTGGGCTCGGCGGGATTTTTCGGTACGATGAGCACGAACGTGGGTTGACGTGCTCACCGCTACCGGATTTCATCCCTGGATTCATCTTTGGGTTCTTCTTCAACCGGTATCCAGCATCCAGCATTCCCCTGGTCCTCGTTTTGCTCCTCTATCAATACCACTTCTCTTCTTTCTTTGGACATCAACCCAGCAACCAAAAGAGACCGACCGGCTATTTGATCTAGCCCACGATAATCGGAAAACGCCAACTCACTCAGAATATCTCGCCGGCTATGATGTGTAGCGGAAAAAGAAGAAAGCTTAAGAAATTGAGGACCGACTGTGTATATATGTGTATATAGATCCAAGATCTGGAGATTCAAGATTCAATATCGGTATACCTAGATAGAGCTCCTATTATACCTGGACCCAACAATTTGCCATCAATACCGGCCATTACTGCTAATTTTTCTATTAAGATCTGAGTTTGTTTAAACCTAAACCTTAAACAGATAATTAAGATACTCCTATCGATCCAAGATCTCCTGATAAAAAAAAAAAAAAAAAATTAACTTGATATAAGAGAAAAATTCTTAGGCCAATAAAATTACCTTGAAAAGCTTCATGGCCTTAAGGGGTATTCTTGTCTAGAGGTACAAATTACGGGTGTTTTTTCGAGCTCTACACTGGTACACAGAAAAAAAGGTTCACTTGAGCCAAGAAAATATTTTTCTTCCCTATTATTTTCTTGAGCGAAAAAAAAAATTTTTTTTGACAAGAAATTTCACTTATTCCAACAAAATTAATTCTCTTGCTTTAAGAAATACGTATCTTGATCCAAGAAAATTTATTCAAGTCAAGAAAATCTTGTTGTTTTGAGAAAATTCAGCCTCTTGCTCCAAAAAATTTAGTTCTTGATAGAAGTAAATTTCCTTGTCTTGAGAAAATTTCTCTCTTGCTCCAAAAAATTAAATGTAAAGATAGAAGTAAATTTTCATTAATATTTTTATTGATTAACATGTTGAATGGGAAGATCAAATAATATTGAATCATTTTTTTCCATTAAATATGTATAATCGCACACTAAAATAATATAAAATCGGTATCAAATATTCAAGAGAAAAATTTTCTCAAAGTGAGAAAATTTTTTTCTCAGCTGAAGTAGGTAGCGCTGCTTCCCTAAAGTATCTAAAAATCTTGATCAATTATAAAAATTTATTGTAACAAGTATTTATGATAATTTGAATTAAGAAAAAATTACTTCCACCAAGAATAGAATTTCAAGAAAAATTTTTACTTCGGCCAACACAACTTCGGTCTTCCTTCAGGCAACCGAAAATTTTATTAAGCCAAGAATTTTGTTCTCCAATCAAGAAATTTTTCTTTCTGTGTAGAACGGTTAGCTTGGCTCAAGACAAAAATTCTTGAATCAAGAAATTCTTTTTTAAACCAAGAATTTTATCTTAGCTTAAGAATTTTTTCTCTTGACGCAAGAAATTTATTATTTTTCTTATTATAAAATTTTTTTCTCTTTAAACAAATTTACTAACGAAATAAATAACTAATTTATTTATATTTCAAGAATTCATAAAAAATTATACCAAAAAAATTTTTTTAATTTGACAAATTATTGGCTGGTAAAGTGGAGGATAAAAAATGAAAGGATATCATGGTGTACATTATTGCATCCAAAACAAAAAAAATCGATCAGATTATCTTTTAATAAATATATCACTGTAGCCCGCATGTCGGAAAAGTAAAAAAAAAATTTTTTATAAAGTGACGACCGTTTAAAAAAAATTGTTTTTTTTTTTAGTTTCAAATTTTTCAAAAATAGTAAAAAATAAAATTTTGCATCAAATTTTTCTTGGTTTAATAATCTTGTAGATGATTTTCTTGGTTCAAGAATTTTTCTCGAGTATCAAGTTAATTTTTTTTTAGCGTATCTTATCTCAGCTATTCTATTACGGTCGGAATAACAAAATACATGTTATACATAAGTATATTATTTTAATTCAAAAATCTTTTGTCAAGCGATAAGTGATCGAATGTGACTAGCCTGATGGTAAATGGTATGAGATCCATAATTTCCATATATATATTATACAGAAAACATACTTTTTCTCGCCTTGTATCGTTCTCATAAATATATATCATAAAACTAACCAGAAAGTTACATTGTTATAAAAGTAACAATGCTTGTTAAAGAAAAATTGACTTATTTTTTGTAAATCATAAACAGAAAGCATTTAAAAAAAATTTTAAAACTTAAAAAATCTACTTTTTACATCAAAATTTACTGGCTCAATTTTCTTTTAGATATTTATTCCCCACTTTTCTGTCTGTGAATTTCCCAAAAAAATTTCAAAGCCCGCTCAAACAAAGAGATTCACACACCACTGCTTTGTCTCTTTGTCCCAAATCTCAAATAAATAAACTAAACATTCTTTCCGAAGGGAACTCCGCCCGCCAAATATTTACTCCAATAAATTCTTAGAATTAAAATTAAAAACCAATCAATTAAAAATTTGAATATTCATCTTAAAGCACCAAAAAAAATATTTATCTATATTGTATATAAAAAAAATATACGTTGAAAAATCAAAGTTTAAAGTATGTATCACGGGTGAAGCATCACCAAAGATTTTCGGTCGAGGATGATGAAGCGGGGTGGGGCCCAGGTGCACGCGCGAGAAAAACAGGGACTAACCTGGATCACAAGGGCGGATGTTTCCCCTCATTCTTCAGAATTTCTGTCCCTCTCTTTCTCTCCCAAGCCTCGGGAGAGAAAGAGAGGGACTACTCGCATATATATATATATATATATATATATATATATATATATATATATATGTACAAGAGGACATGCAAAGGTTCGAGGGGTCCATCATCGCGAGAAATACTCGGTTCATACCTGTGATATCCAGCACCACACACATATCTATATCTGATGGATCTTTATTCTCAGTAAAATCGGGCGCCCAACTGTCTACTATTCTCAGAGATTTCTCCGGTCGATCGCCCCTGGGCTAAGACCCACCAGTTACATCATTAGTTCTAGAATAGAAAGAGGAATTTTTAAAATAACCTTCTCCACAAGACTTTCAGGCGTCGTGAGAATGTTTTTTTTTAATTTATCTTATAAATTTTTTCTACTCCTCCTTACATTACTCACACATCTACACCTTTATTTTGTATTGATGTATAAATGGACATGTTACAGCCAATCTGGCGATCCAACATTTTTATTACAGCTTGTATCGTCTATATCTTAAAAAATAAAAAAATAATGAGTGCAAATTTAAACACCGACTACTAGTCTTACAATACAGCCTTTTTGATGGAAACTTTTGGTTAATATTTGACTACATTTCACTGGCAAGCTGGCGACACATGTTATATATTGGTTTTAGCTTGGCTTGCTTGATAAATAAAACCTGAAACTGAACATATATACACTTTTTTTTCACTTGTTTGAGGTTGTCTGGAGTCATAATTTGTCAAGTGTTTTTTTTTTTATTTTTGATGCATTGAAATAAATTTATGCTTCATGATATTGAACTCTGCAAACACCTAGACTGTTTTTTGATTTTTGAAGAAAAAAAAAAATTTTTTTTTTTCAAATGTCGAATTAGAGGACAAATTTTTTTTATTAAAGAAATTTTTAAAATTGTCTAATTGATAATTTTAGTGAGGTTTTTTTAATTTAAAAAAAGTAATAAAAGTTCTTTTGAAAATATTTGTAATTTTTTTTTTTTTTTCAATGTACAGTCTTAAAAATTTAAAATGATTTTTTTTTGTAATTTTATGAAAATAATTAATCATTTTTGAATAAAAAAAATACATAAGAAAATTGTTATGTGAAAGTTATTTTTTACACGGAAAAAAGTAAACTGTAATAAACAACAGTCGATTTATAATAAGTAATGATCAACTGCTAAAAATTACCATTTCAAATAGTAAAATCGTGATTTTACTATTTACTTTATAATATTTACCATTTAAACGTTACAATTTA
The DNA here is from genome assembly GCF_020080835.1 of Cotesia glomerata. Taxonomy (NCBI): domain Eukaryota; kingdom Metazoa; phylum Arthropoda; class Insecta; order Hymenoptera; family Braconidae; genus Cotesia; species Cotesia glomerata. Next base: position 3,645,716 of record NC_058160.1, on the reverse strand, counting down.
CTCTTTACATGGAAGAAAATACTATTTCAAACAGTAATATTCGTTATGTAAATGTCTAAAATGTTTAAGTATAAAAATTAAGAATTCAGACTTTGATATTTATCATTTCGTACTTAAAAATGATCTTATGATATAAAAAGTATAAAATAAAGTTAGTAAATTTCTAATACAAGCAACGTCAATATTTACGAAGTAAAATGGTAAATTTTAAACGCAACGCTAAAAATCAATCTGTAATTATTGACTTGCTTGGACTGGTAAAATGTATATTTTAAAAGTATAATTTTTACTGTTTCAAATGTTAAATTCTTCCAGAGTGAGACCCCCTTCTCTTTCATCTAAGTTCCCCTTCTCCTCATAATATGGACTATATATTGAAATGGCAATTTTTATTGTTTGAAACTGTAATTTTTTAAGATGAAAAAGTCGTTATTTACTATAGTGACAGCTACTGATCACTTATTTTGGATATTAATTTATAAATTGTGGGTTTTATACTTTCTACATTAAGTTCTGTAATATTTATATTTTTGCCACCCCGATGTCAGCTTTGCTGTTTGAAACTATAAAAATTAACCGGAATCCGAGTGAATATTACAGTATACTTTTTTTCGTGTAGCTGTTAAAAAAAAAAAAATTAGACAAACGGTTGACCCTGAAGGCCATCCCTGCAACTTCCCGCCACTTACATACCTAGGCGCTTAAAATTGCACTAATAATTGCTCTTCGAGCTCAAAAAAACAACTTATGTCTTATTTTGAGCTCTCCAAGCTCAAAGAGATAGTCTTTCTATACTTTTGACATAGAATTTAATTTCACATAACTTCACACTAATAGATTTGTTTATAGTTAAAAAGATTTGTTAATATTTAACAAATCATTTATTAGGAGCCATTTGTTAGGCCTTAACAAATATTTCTTAGTATTTAAAAAGATTTATTAATACTTAATAAATGAATATCAGATTTATTGAATACAAACAAATCATTTTGAATACTAAGAAATATTTATTTAACATTAAAAAATGGTCTCTAATAAATGATTTGTTAGCTATTAACAAATATTATTTAATACAAATAAATCCTTCTATCAGTGCAGTCAATTCGTTCAAGAGATATCATAAACGAAAGAAAACCGGAAAGTGTTTTCTGCACATAACTTCACATAATTTCACATACTTTCAGTCAGTTTGTTCAAGAGATATCATGAACGAAAGAAAACCGAAAAGTGTTTCCTGCACATAACTTCACATAATTTCACATAATTTCACATAATTTCAGTCGATTCGTTCAAGAGAAATCATGAACGAAAGAAAACCGAAAAGTGTTTCCTGCACATAACTTCACATAATTTCACATAATTTCACATAATTTCAATCAATTCGTTCAAGTGTTTTTTCCACATAACTTCACATAACTTTACATAATTTTGCATAAGTTCACATAACATTTCTTTTCGGATCGTTTTTGATGAGATAGTATAATTTTTAGACTTTTGAGCTCGAAGAAACATAGAAAAGCTATCTCTCCAAGCTCGGAGAGCTCAAAATAATACATAAATCGATCCAAAAAAAATTAGGAAAACGGTTGACCCTGAAGGCCATCCCTGCAACTTCCCGCTAATTTCATACTTAGGCGCTTAAAATTGCACCAATGACGTTTTTGAGCTCTTCGAGCTCAAAAATACAATTTATGGGTTATTTTGAGCTCTCCGAGCTCAAAGAGATTGCTTTCCTATCCTTTAAAGCTCTTCAAGCTCAAAAGTCTGATAGAGATTTGATAAGACACTATTTTCTTAATTTTTAAACCACAATAACTTTTGAATGAATAAACCGATTTTTACGCGGTTAGAAGCATTCGACGCAGTTTTTCAAGCCTCACAAAGAATCTCAAATTTTGAATCGATCGCGCTAGGAATTTTGGAGTTATTCCGAAAAAACACTTTTTTCGGTTTTCTTTCGTTTACGATATCTCTCGAATGAATCAACCGATTTTGACCGGACTGATGGTGATCGACGTGGTTTTTTGAGGTTAAGAGCTGATTAGTTTTTGGAATTGAACTATTAAGCCGTTTGAAAGTTATTCCAAAAAAACCACATTTGAAAAAAATTTTTTTTTCAGTTTTTTGAAGATTTCTCAAAATCTATTGATCTGAATCGGTCCAAATAGTTTTTTTTTCAAAATCTAAGTTTGGTCAAGCCCTTTCGAATGGCATCAACCGCGATGAAATCGGTCAAGCCGTTCAAAAGTTATAAGCGGTTCACATACTTTCACACACACACACACACACACACACACACACACACACACACACACACACACACACACACACACACACACACACACACACACACACACACACACACACACACACACACAGACGCCGTGACAACCTCACGGGGATAGTCAGGGAAGCTTCCTGTGACCTTCAAACGTCGAGATCTGATGAAAACTCGATTTTTGCAAAACGGGGTGAAAACAATAACTTCCCGATTTTTGAAAATCTTCGATTTTCATAGCGGGAAGTTAAAAAAAAAAAAAAAAGGCAGTTTGCTAGTTCAATTTTGAATGCAATGAAATTAAATGGACAAAGAAAATTTGAAGTTTTAGAATTATTGTAGGATAATAATAATAATATTGATAAAATAATATTTTTAAAAGTGTATCATGATCATGAGATGATGGATCTTAAGACCTGCGGTCTTATTTTATTTCCACCGAGAGACCTGCGTTCTTAGTAACTGTGAAATCCGTGTTCCAAGAACCGTCACCACCAAACCAGCACATGAGATTTCGGATGTAGAATATATATGTATATAGTGTAAGAATAATATAAGAATAGAATAAAGAAAAGACACGCTCGAATTTTCCACGGGTTTTGCGAAAAACTTGTCTCCCATTATTCTGTTCGGGGAAGAGAAAAGAATAATCGTTTTATGTTAATCCACGGTAGAAATGTATTATTCTGAAATTAGCTGGCTACAAATAATATTAAACATTTTGTATTATAGAGGGGATAAGAAAGAAAATTAGATACTATAAAATCTGTAAGCGTTCAAGGTAAAATAACACTTTTCAAAAGATTGAATTTTTTTTTTTTAATTATTGAAAATATATTTATTCATTGTGGAGAAAATTTACGGGTCTAATATTGTGGAAAGTTATTAAAAAAAAATATGAATTTTATTTTTGGAATTCATGATTTGTAAATTTTATAAATTGGGACAAAATTTTATAGACGAATAATCTTTTTGTTATTTTGTACCTAGTTTCAAAATTTGGCCCGATTTTTAATTGCTTTAATTTGCAATTAATAATTTTAATTATAAATATTTATTTATAATTGACATAAATGATCGTTTCTCGATGAAAAATTTATCGATCTAAATACGAATCAAAAAGAAAAGGTATACATAACAAAATAGAAAATACGCAAGGATAATATAACAATAAAATAAAGCAAAGCTATTTTTTCTAGACATTAAGCACCAAGTGAAAGTATACTGAGTACATAGTGCATAATATAAGCTCGCTACAGGTTTCATTCAAGCTTTTAGAAATTTTTTTATTCCTTTATTGCGGGACAAAGAATGTGGCACGCGTTTGGCATCAATTGAAAACTCAACGCTGCAGTGTCTGAGCCCCGCTTCTTGAGCCTCAACAATCTCCGCGCGCAGCTCACAGGGGAGTGTCCTTATACATTATATTATGTAACATATAACATAATATAACTTAACATAGAGTTACATTGTACATATATTCATCATCATCGTCGTCATCATATACACATATATATGAAATAGAGTTAAAAAAACGTCGCGTGACGAGTTCCAGCAGCTCCACTCTAACTCAACTCCCGTCCCTGTATCTATGAACAAATCGGACAATCGTCAATCACTTTGCACGAGTTTGTAGTTTATAGTTTGTCACAATAAAGGTTGATCATTTTTTTGATAGAACCGTAATGATACCACTAGTTGCATCAAAAATTATTTAACACCACTCGGAAAATTTTTCTGATGTGACCTATGTTCATATATAATTTATATATGGCCATACCCCCATGAAAAAAAATATACGAAAATGTACTAACTTTTGGGTGGTTTTCATATATATTTTAAATATATTATAGATGTAAAGATATATCTTAAAATACATAAAAAATACATAGCTAAAAATTAAAAAAAAAATATATTTTGAATATATCTGAAATATATTTGAAATATATAAAATATATATGAAAATCGGCCAAAAGTTAGTTATTAAAAATATATTTCCTATACATAATTTATATATTTTTTATAGATTTTTAATATATTTAAAATATATTTTAATAAAATGTATTTTTTATGTATTTCGACATATATTTTTTTTCATGGGGGTGTATATCCGTATATGGCCTAATATGATTACATCTAGCCATATTAAAAATTATGAATGGACATATGAAGCTTTATAACTTCTGATCTGATTTAAAATGTCAATATATGATCAGATATGGTCTTATATGATCATAAATGGTCACGTTATTCCAATAAAATTAATTCTCTTGCTTTAAGAAATACGTATCTTGATCCAAGAAAATTTATTTAAGTCAAGAAAATCTTGTTGTTTTGAGACAATTCAGCCTCTTGCTCCAAAAAATTTAGTTCTTGATAGAAGTAAATTTTCTTGTCTTGAGAAAATTTCTCTCTTGCTCCAAAAAATTAAATATAAAGATAGAAGTAAATTTTCATTAATATTTTTATCGATTAACATGTCAAATGGGAAGATCAAATAATATTGAATCATTTTTTTTCATTCAATATGTATAATTGCACGCTAAAATAATATAAAATGGGTATCAAAGGCTAGCAATGGCCTGGTCGGCTCGGTGCTCGCTTTTCGAAAGAGTGGGACCCGGGTTCGATCCCAGCACGCACCAATATTTTTCAGTGTTGCCAGCCTCTGGAAGTGGCAGAGATAGCCGGGCGGCACACATTTAAGCAACAACTTGAATGGGTGACCACTTTAGTCAGCGTTGGCTAGCGCGAGGGATCTCTGCACACTAGGAGAGGGACCTAATGCTCCAGTGGTCGATAAAAAAGAGTTTCTTATCAATCTCTATAGACTTAGCCCAGCTCCGACTGTACTATCATGGGTTTTCTCTGTGGTTTCCCCGTGATTCTGTTCCAACAGCCTGAAAAGGTGAGGTTCAGGGTGAATACGGTACAGAAAGCACAAGTCGGTCCACAGCCGCAAAAATTAAAAGTAGAAATGAAGTGTCGGGTGGGACTTGCTGAGGTCCAATATGAGAAATAGAAAAAAGCGTAGAGCTAGGACGAAAAGAGAAATCAGCCTTGTAAAAACCGAGAGGTGTACAAGTAAAGCATAATAATAATAATATAAAATGGGTATCAAATATTCAAGAGAAAAATTTTCTCATGGTGAGAAAATTTTTTTCTCAGCTGAAGTAGGTGGCGCTGCTTCCCTAAAGTATCTAAAAATCTTGATCAAATATAAAAATTTATTGTATCAAGTATTTATGATAATTTGAATTAAAAAAAAATGACTTCCACCAACAATAGAATTTCAAGAAAAATTTTTACTTCGGCCAACACAACTTCGGTCTTCCTTCAGGCACCCGAAAATTTTCTTGAGCCAAGAATTTTGTTCTCGAGTCAAGAAATTTTTCTTTCTGTGTATGATCAGATCAGGCCATATATAGTCATATATGCTACACAGAAAAAAAATATTCTTGATTCAAGTATATAATTTTGAAGAACTTAATCTTCTTGATTTGAGTAAAAAAATTCTTAAACTAAAAAATTTTTAATTGATTTAAGTAAATTTTACTTGATTCAAAAATTTTTCGTCTTAATTCAAAACAATTACCCTCTTCAAAATTATTTTCTTGGTTCAAGAATTTTCCTCTTGAATCAAGTTAATTTTTTTTTCAGTGTATGTATGGCAATATCACAAAATTTTTTTCACAGGAATTATTTATCTTTATTATAATTCTATGGTCCTACATCCTAAAAGACTCAATGCAGTCGCAAATAATACAAATAATAAAGCATACAGCGGAACAAAAAATTTATTGAAAGAAAGTAATAATACAAAGCCTCAGCTATATTAGAATAAATTCACCTGTTGAAGTTGAGGGCATTATTCACTTCGTAATCCTCACGAAAAACTACGAGGGGAAAGACAACAATTATTGTCAAAGGGTAAATGTGATATAATAAATTTCAATGACTTTCATTTCATCAATTTCGCTTTAACTTTTAATGGACCATTCATTGACTTTAAATACCTTGGCTTCATTCACCTGATGTTTGGGTCATGTACATACATATGGACAATTACAGAGAGTGCATGTGCCAAGTATAAATTAAGGGTGAAAGAGGGGAATGCAATCCACTAGAGGAAAATTTCTTAAGAAGGAAACTTTTGATTTTTGCGTAACTCGAAAACCGTCGCATGTTGTGCTTATATGTATAAAAATATAGACGTGTATGTGTATTAATGCATTGATGTATTGATGCTCTTTCGTGACGTCCGCATATAACATATATTACACGAGAACCAGAAAAATTTCTAAAAATAATACTTAAGCATTCTTTGTTGAGAATTGAGAATTGAGAAATGTGTAATTTGAATGTAGTGGGGCTCTTGGCGTGTCTCGAATATCTTCGAGAATATTGTGGATATGGAAAGATGTAAGAATAAGAAAAAATCAGTCGACCCAGACTCGAGGGTGCTTCAAGATTCTACTCGATGCTTGCCTCTGATATGATGTACAGTATGTATGTATGGATTAAAAATAAAAGAGTGTGTGCTTGAGGAAAGACGAATGAGAACCGTTTATGGATGTATGCATGTACTATGGATTATTTTGGTAGCGACTGCTCCCTGTTTCGCTTTTTGTTTATTGATTACTTTTATACAAGATACACGGAAAAAAGTAAACTATAATAAATAACAGTTGATTTATAATAAGTAATGATCAACTGCTAAAAATTAACATTTCAAACAGTAAAATCGTGATTTTACTATTTACTTTATAATATTTACCATTTAAACGTTACAATTTACTCTTTACATGGAAGAAAATACTATTTCAAACAGTAATATTCGCTATATAAATTTCCAAAATATTAAAGTATAATAATTAATAATTCAGACTTTGATATTTATCATTTTGTACCTAAAAAATGATCTTATGATATGTAAAGAGTATAAAATAAAGTTCGTAAATTTCTAATACAAGCAACGTCAATATTTACAAAGTAAAATGGTAAATTTTAAACGCAACGCTAAAAATCAATCTGTAATTATTGACTTGCTTGGACTGGTAAAATGTATATTTTAAAAGTATAATTTTTACTGTTTCAAATGTTAAATTCTCCCAGAGTGAGACCCCCTTCTCTTTCATCTGAGTTCCCTTTCTCATAATATGGACCATATATTGAAATGGCAATTTTTACTGTTTGAAACTGTAATTTTTTAAGATGAAAGAGTCGTTATTTACTGTAGTGACAGCTACTAATCACTTATTTTGGATATTAAATTATAAATTGTGGCTTTTATACTTTCTACATTAAGTTCTGTAATATTTATATTTTTGCCACCCCGATGTCCGCTTTACTGTTTGAAACTATAAAAATTAACCGGAATCCGAGTGAATTTTACAGTTTACTTTTTTTCGTGTAAGAAATTGAAAAAAAAAAAAAAAAAACAAATTGATGACAATTTTTGAACACAGAGAGAATTAAATAGTAAAAATGATGATCTAGTTATTGGAGAGTTTTTTAAAATTAACACGATAGGAATTATTATAACTTTGGTTATTAAATAAACAATCTCTATCAAAGTATTTACCAACCCTCTAATTTAATTTTCAATTTTTTATATTAATAACAGCTGTGAAATTTTATTTTACAAAATATTTATAAACATCATCAATATTATTAACGTTATGATCTAATATTAGGATTGTTTTTCAGAATTTGGAAGGTATTTTAGTGATTTTTTACTAATAATTGATGAAAAAATGTGAGTAATAATAATTAATACAGACATTTTTTGAATTAATACAGCAAACATTAAAGTTTTTTCTCGTAAAAAAACGTCAAAAATTTTCAGTAACATTGATTATTTTTTGAATTATTTGAAATAAAGATAAATATTCTTCAATTAATATTTTGTCAAAAAATATTCAGAATTTTCCGTAGTAAAAAGTTCAAAAATTGTGAGTAATACAATTTATTTGAAAGTTATAAATTATTAGCGATTAATAATAAATTTCCCCGACATATTTATTTACAAAAAACATGTTATTGAGAAATATTGAGAGTTTTCTATAGTGAAAGTTCAAAATATGTGAATAAAGTAAAGCTATTTTTTTCCAAACTATTAAACACAATTTAGGCTTGTAAATACTTTTTAAGGAAAATTTACAGGTCTTTGAACAATTTTTAGTATTTTTGGAAGTTGAGTATATATAGTATACATGATCATTGTTCTCAATTGTACTAAAGTACTTTATAAAGTCATGATCGATTTCACGAAGCACACAATAAGTTCATCTGATCACCCAGACTAAAATTTTCCTTAATCCGGGCATAAAATTTCCCTACAAATAAAAAAAAAATATCATAAATTATAAATATATGAGCGTTATAAAATAAAATAATTTTTCCTGTGAATACCATTAGAGCAAGAGCATAAAAGATAATAAATATATTTAGATTTTACATTGAGACGAATAAAACCGGGTATGGTATCAAAAGTCACACATGAAGCATTTTAAGCACATATATCTATATTTTAATACAGAGAGTGAGTGATATCGGTTGATCGCAGGCGCATACTGACGGAAGTGGCTCGTGGAACTGGAAATAAATGCAATAACACCGTCACTCTGTAGATTCTAGGTTCTCGGTGTGGCGCCCGCTTATCGAGACATCTCTTTTTATTCATATAAATAATATAATATGCAATCCACATAACACATAACACCATTCCAAGTCGACGGTCCTGCTCCGTGGAACTATCCTCATTTCCGCAATTTCCACTGCCTCCAACGTCCCACGCTTAGCCCCTCTCCATTACGGTCATTTCTCTCGGTCATCCCGAGTACCGATGTGCGATCTACGATCTACGATAATAACTCTTAATATAATAACGCAGAGGTATAAATTTATAGCATTCCTCTAGACAAAAGATTTGCGGAAAAATCAATTGCGATATGTCGGAAATTATTCGCAGTTATAAAAAAATTTTTTTTATAAATTATTGTTATTATTTGCTGTACTTTTTAGACGAATAATAATAATTTTTCATTTCTTTTTCAAATCATTATCCTGTACAAAAGATTAAAGATAGAAAAAAATTTATAAGATACCTTTTTTATAGAAAATTTAATTTTCTACAAAAAAAGGAATCTTATGATTTTTTTGTAATTTCAATATTTTGGCCAAAATAATAATAACCATTACTATTAATTATTATTATTATAATTTTTTATTCTTCGTTCAAATCATTATTAAGTATAATAAATCAAAAATACAAAAAAATTTACGAGGAACTTTTTTTTTTCTTAAAATAATAATAATAATAAATATTTTAAAAAAATAATTATAATTAATTTTTTTTTTAAATTGAACATATGAATATTTTAATATTCATATATTTTATTTTTATAAAATTTATTAGAAATGATTTTTCATAAATTTTTATAAATAAAAAAAAATTACAATAATAATAATAAATATTTAAAAAAAATAATTATAATTAATTTTTTTTTTAAATTGAACATATGAATATTTTAATATTCATATATTTTATTTTTATAAAATTTATTAGAAATGATTTTTCATAAATTTTTATAAATAAAAAAAAATTACTATAATAATAATAAATATTTAGAAATAATAGTTGTAATTAATTTTTTTTTAAAGATGTATTTTCTAAAAGTGATTATTTATTTATATTTATTGTCAAAAAAAATGTCAAATTTTCACGGTAGGAATTCCGAAATATTCTGAGATTGCGGGTCTAGTTGCCAGCGGCACCCTTGCGGCGAACGAGCTGAAAAACGGTATGAGTTTCGATGAGATTCTAGCGAAAAAAATAAAAATAAAAATAGAAAAGAGGACCAACTAGTACTTCTACGTCTACTATATTGAAAGAGAGAGAGAGAAAGCAGGAGAGAAAAAGAGAAAAATATTGAAGGGGAAGGGGACTAGGCGACAAACACAATAGCTGGCAACGTGGGCACACCTGGCCGGGCACGCAGCTGCAGCCTGGCCCCCCGACGCGACAGGGGATGAAAGAGAAGACCAGAGAAGGGGTGGTGTTCTACGTAGTAGCGAACGCGGTAGGCTCCATCATCAGTCTCTTTTCCGTTTTACCAAACGGGGGGTGGATATATGTCGAGATTTCAGTTACACATATAATATACATACAGTAGTAGCTTCGAGCTTCAACCTTCCCTCTTCTCCTCCCTTCCCCGATTTCGTTGCGACCTTATAAACTTTTATACTCGCACGATCCACGATACGTACACGGTGACGACTTTAACGAGCGCACAGGCAGTAACAACCACTAAATATTATTTCATCTAATAAAATTTACTTTGTTCGATTTTACTGCGGTCCTACGCCGTTTTATTACGTCGCATCACCTTTTTCCATAAAATCTATTCCGAGAATTTTTGGAGTTTCATTTTTTGGTATTTTTGTAACGGAAGCTACTTACTGTGACAAAAAATTTTTTTTTATATTTTTAAATGGGTGAAATCTTATTTTTTTGTCAAATTTTTTTATTATTTGTCGACAGAATAAAAATGTAATTAGTTTTATTTAAGAGAAAAAAATTTTACGAATTTTTCATTTAAAAAAAATTGTTAAATTAAATGAAATTTACTTGAAACAAAAAAAATTTTTTCAAAATGATTTTTATTGTTGAAATTTTTTTTCTCGAATCAAATTAATTTTTTTAAAGAAATTGAAAAAGAATGAAGGGATTAAATTAAACTATGATTTTATTTTTAATAAGGAATTTTTTTGATTTAAGATTTTTTATCGGCTTTATTTTTTAACCAATGCAACAATTTTTGTATCAAAATTGAAAGTAAAAAAAATTATCTTTTAATTCGAAGGAAAATAAAATCTCAGAAAAAAATTGTCATAATTAAATTTCACCTCCTAATTTTTTTTTATAGTTTTTTAAAAAGTTTGATTCAGGAAGAAAAATCTCAAACGTTAAAAATAATTTTAAAAAATTTTTTTGAATAAACTTTCCTTATTTTTAATAAATTTTCCTTAATTTAAGATAAAATAATCCGTTAAAATTATTTACATTTTCTTGGTTCAAAATTTTTCTTTTTAATATCAATTTTTTTTTTATTAATAAGGCTAAAAACTTTGATTGTATTGATAAAGTTTGTTTCCGTAATTAAAAAAAAAAAACAATCAGAATTTTGAGGAAAGATGACATGGCTCCTCTAAAACCTCATTATCTATAGAACTAACGGTACAATCAGGACGAATAAACTAAGCAACTAGATCAGTTGAGTAGAGCTTAACACAATAGAATATAAGTGTGGGAATAATATATCCCGTTGCATGTCACCTAGGATATTATATTAAGTTGGTTTGCCATAAAATATCTCGCGTTCCATGACGCGTGTCCGCATAAATATAAATCGTGCGAGCATCGTCACTGGCATATACGTGTAATCTACAGTCGCTACCGCTCCGCTGAGCGTATATCCCATTGCCAAAAACGGAAACGCTATTCCCTGTCCCCGTGGGGTCAAACCTACTACCGGAACACCGGAACTTACCGGAACCGGAAGGGTGCGGGTCTATCCGTCCGCATTACTATAGACACGCTCACTCGCACTGATTACTCATCAGAATAATTCCCAGCTTACGGCTTACATTAAATCCTTTTTCTCATTAACATCCAATTCCTTTTCCTTTTCCCATCATTTCATGACTGATTCCAAGCGGTAAACACCCCCGATCATTTTTTTTAAGAATATAATCAACCTTTAAGACTCCTTTTTTTTTAATAAGACAATGCTTAGAAGAAATTACAGTCGAAATTCCTGTGATTAAATTTTTCTTCAAGCAAGAAAAAAATTTGAAGATGAGAAAATTTTTTAAAGCAATCAATTTTTCTCATTTTTATGTAAATTTTACTTGGTTCAAGAATTTTATGCTTGATACATGTTAAAAAATTATTTAAAATAATTTTTTTGGTTCTAAATTTATATTTTTAGTCAGGAAAATTATTGTGAAGATTTTGATCCATTGAATTAATTATAAAAAATTTCGAAATAATTAATTTTCTTGTTTTAAATAAATTTTATTTAGTTCTAAATTTTTCTGCTTGATTAAAAATTAAAATAAATTCTCAAAAATAATTTTCTTGACTCAATAATTTTATTTTTTTAGTTTAAGAAAATTTTATTCAGATAAAGTTTTCTACTTAATTTGTCCAAAAATTCTTAAAGATGATTTTTTCGATCCAAAATTTTTTCCCATAAATCAAAATAATTTTTTTACCACTGTATTCTTACCATTTTCCAGTTAGGCAATAAAGAACTAAGCGAAATTAATATTCCTAAAATTAATTCACGCCGTCCAAAAAAAAAATCATGAAAACTTAAAACCTACACTGAAAAAAAATTTAACGAATCAAGAGGAAAATTCTTGAGCCAAGAAAATAATTTTGAAGAGTTTCATTGTCTTGAATCAAGACAAAAAATGATTGAATCAAGATTTACTTGTCAAGAAAAATTTCTTAGTTTAAGAATTTTTCTACTCAAATCAAGAAGATGAAATTCTTCAAAATTATTTACTTGATTCAAGTAAATTTTTTTTTGTGTAAAAATTTATTTATATTGAGGAAGTCCTTTCGTTCCAGTTGAGTCACAACAACTGTAGTAGTCAATATTCGATAAATTAAAATAAAAAAACCCATAAAAATTCCTAAAATTAAAAAATAAATAGTATATGAGGCATTAATCGTTGAAATTTTGAAAATTAAAAAAAAATAGTTAAATACAAAAATTAATTTGACTCTTGTATATCAGCTGTTCGTAACCTGTCCGTGATTTGGCAACGCTATATTTCGGTTGTTTACATTTTCATTTACACAATATAACTTTAACTATGTTTAAATTTTTGCAGTCAATGTAAATAAATAAATTAATTAAAAATGTTTGGTCATAAAACCATAACATTCTAATGTCTCATGGCAAGAATGCTAGTATTTTTTAATTATTGTTTTATTTTTCAATTATGAAATATAAAAATTTGTTAACAATAAATTAATTAATAAGTATGTATGAAAAACATAAGTGCGTTCAAGTTTAGTTTGAATTTATTGAATGGTCTGAAGCTTGCGTGCTACGCAACGTTGCCAAATGTTCTGACGCCATTTAAATGTAGGTTACCCAAAAATTTTCTGTGATTTTATAATTTTAATTTCTCCATAAATTCCACGGCAACCTATATATTTTATTGCAAAAAATGAAACCTGAATATTTCGAAAACCTTATTTTGAGTTTTTTTTTACCCCATCTAATCGGTGGTTAATGCCATAATTTGAGAAAGTTGTTACGGTCTGACTTTCTCGTAAGACTCGGAAAAAATACTAACATTTTTAGAAATTTTTTTTTCAAAAATTTGCACGGTGAAGAATGTAAATTAAAGTTCACTAGTAGATAAATAAGGACTTTAACTATTAGATAAAACTTAATTTTATGCATAATCTAATATTTTTTATTTAACATTGATGGCGAAAGGACCTCCTTAAACTGAATGATTATCAGTAAGAAATATTATTAACAGTCGTTGGCGCAATTAAATACGAAAAGCCAGGAGTTTAAAAAAAGGACAAATTTTGTTAATTTTTGCCGGACTGTATGTCGCAGTTGTATGGAGTGCATTATATGTACAAGTCTGATTTAAAGGTATAATTTAAGCGACCAATGCAGCCGGGTACTCTGCAAAGTGAGTAACATGCCCTGCTGGTTGTCCCTCGGGCTACTAATTACAATATTTAACTTGGGGAATAGCTTACAGCGAGTTCCCATAGTTGTGCCGCTGGTCACTTCACGATACACCTTTTATCTTTTGTACATTTGGTAATTATTATTTCTCTGTATAATTATTCTGGCACATAAATTATTTTCATAAGTTATTATTTATTTTCATTCCATCGCATTCCAGTCAATTTCTTAGCTTATTAGCGAAAACTCCGTATTTATATTTATATATTTATATTCGTAATGATATATTTTGAATATTGGAGCGGGATTGACAACGCGAATCTCGAGGACGCAATTTATAAGGATTACCGGGTACCGAGACTCGAATACGACTTGTCACGGTGATAAATTACCACAAACTTTCCTCTACATGTATTATGTCTCCAGTCCTTCTTCTCTAGATTATATATTTCCGATTTAATGTGTCGTCCAAACACACTCGTACATATTATATCTTACACTTCCTCGTCATATCGATGGGCAATGGGTTTTATTTAACTCCCACGAAGTACCGACTCCCGAGAAGTTCATATTTTTTTATTTATTTATAAGCGGTCAATTACTCAAACGTGATCGACATTTTTCGGCAAGTGGGTCGAACCGGAACCCGGAAATTACAGTCACGGATTATTTTTTATTTGTCACTTTTAATTTATTATCATTACTGTTCAAAATTGTCATTTTAATTTTTTTTTAAATACATTTTTAATAAGATTTAAAAATTCATGAAATTTGGAAAGAAAAATTTTTTTAGCCAAAAAAATTAATTTTTTTTTTTTAAATAAATTTTTAATAACATTAAAAAATTCATGGAATTTAAAAAGAAAAAATTTTTTAGCCAAAAAAATTAATTTTTTTAAATGAATACATTTTTTATTAATATTAAAATTGATAACAGAAAATTTTTAACAGATAAATTATAAAAAAAAAATTTTTTCTACAAAATTTCAAATCAAAATTTAAAAAAAAATTTTTAGTACACTAATTAATTTTTTAAATAAAAATTTCTTGGAAAAAAAAAATTATTCAAAAATCCGATCTAGAAAATGTTGACCAATTGAATAAAAAAACAATCTGGGAAGTTGTGGATGTAAATATAATTATTATTTAATGAAAACGACAAAAAGATTTGAAATTTCCCGTCATGTAAGTTTATTAATGCATATAAGCAGCGATAATTTATGCACTTGATAGTAATTATGCGTTGACTATTTCCCCTTTGACTTACATATTCCCTATTGAATATTCTAGAGGGAGTAAATAATAAATCAGTAGTGGGAGCGTGAAAAAATCACTTGTTTCTCACTCAATCGCGTGTTTTGACAGTTTATTCGTCGGCGTTACCTTCGGTGTGCGGTGTTTATTAATATGATTGCAAGGGTAATTGCGGGGGTAGGAGAGGACCGTGAGAACCCCATCTGCCAGCACAGGGGACGCTACATACTGTGGCAAGAGGGTGAAAATCACTGTCTGCATGGACTGCGGTGACATACAGACATATTACGTATTCATTCGTGCTCTCCACTTGCGTGAGGACTCACTCGATATTCATTTACTTCTTGTAAAAGACATGACACACTTGTATTGTCTGTTATGTGTGGGAATGTCGCCGCTAATAACTAATTTTTAAGTGTCGCTTTTTAAATTTCAACAAAAATAACATGTTTTTTTTTTCTTTCAGGTCGGAGAGCGATCGAAAAATGTTGAATCCTGAGACTGGCTGTTATTCGGATTCCGTTCGAGCCTGGTAAGTTTTGTTTGCCTTTAAAAGAGCTTCAATGATCACCAAAAATTTTTCAAATCGGCTGTGAGTCAACAAATTTACATTAGCGAAGCGAGAAGGTCGCGAAACTCTTATCCGGGCAAGCAGGGTTCGATTCTCGGGGCTGGTAAAAAAAGTTAATTTTTTTTTTTCACTTAAAATTTTATCTTGATGCTTTCTATCGTTAATTTCTCAACAATTAATACTCTAATTAATTTCTAAAAAAAATATCAAGTGTTAATATTTTTCTTTTTATCATAAAAAAATTTACTTTTCTTTAATTTGTGCTTCTATAAACAGATATTATTAAACTACTATTTATAATTCGAAATCACGAGCGTAAAATTCTCAGTAAAGTTTTAACCGAGCTTAAAAAAATAAAAATGAATCTTCTTAAAACCGTATACATAATTGAAACGTTAAGGATAACAAGATAAAGATTACAGATATAATTTATACGAAAGAAATAGTTAATACGATTAGCGATTACCATCGCCTTTTTATCAGATGTCACTTACACTTCTCGCGTGATGACGCCCGTGTCCTCCTCCTCCATTTTTCCTCCCTCGCTCGTTTGTCATCGCGTGACGTCCTTTGCGGCTTACACGATTTATTTCCGTTCTTCTTCGCCTTTCCTCATTTCCTATGTATTTATTGTTCACTCACTCGGGAATAATATGGACACACAATCAATGTATCGCTTCAATCTATGTAAGCATATCACATACTAGGTATTTAATATTTCATCCAAAGTGTACTTATCGCCTGTGAAGAGGCATTTTGTGTCTCTTACAGGAAGAGAAAGCAAAAAATGGCGATTTGTTTTTACAGAGTATCCTAACTCGGGTTGAAAAGAATGTTAATCGCTGCAGCGATTATAATGCAGAGGAGCTTATTGCTGGATAAATAAACTGAACCTACTAAACACTAAATAAGTCTTCGGATAAGACAGTAGTGGAAAGTTAGGAGGTGTGGTTCAGAGTCAGGAAATCTTTTCTAGTATGATGATTACTGGTCACACCCTACTGTGTATCATCTCTAAGAGATTATTATTCATAGATCATAGGCTTTTATATGTTTTTACTATTTACCTTTTTACAACAGATCCTTCTTCTTTGACAGTTATCTTTATTAATAAGGGAGGCGCAACCGGCCCCCCAGAAGCAATATCAAAATTATTATAGAGGATAAATTATTATGTTAAATATATAATATAAAAACAATTTTTTTTAGTAGATTTTATAAAACGCTTCAATTTTCACTACTTAGAAGTGGTACACGGAGAGAAATTTATAGGAACCTTTCCGAAAATTATGGGAATGGTTCCTATAATAAAATTATCATTATAGGTATCAATCCTATGCTCATTATGGGAACCATACCCATAGTTTATTGGATACGTTCCTACACAATAATGGAACAGCTTTAATATATTATGGAAATGGTTCCTATAATAGTATAGGAATGGTCCCTATATTATTAAAGGAATGGTTCTTATAATATTATAGGAATGGTTCATATACTATTAAAGGTATGGTTCCTATAATATTATGGGAATGACGCACATAATAATAGAAAAATGTTTATGTTCATAATAATGAAGCAATCACTTCAAAAATATAAAGTAATTATTATATATTTTTTTGCTAATAAATTTTTTTTTGTAAATAAAAATTGATCTTTCACTAAAGTGAAAAATTTCTTTTTCATAATTTTTATTCACGTGTGTGCTTAATCTTAAATTGTTTATTCCAACTCAGTTATTGTTGTGTTAGATAATATTGAAAAATATTGTAGCAATTCTAAAGTTTCTCTAATAAAAGGGATATTTTCTCACTATACAATTAGAGGAGCAAAATAGATATGGAAATTCATTGTTTATTTTTACAATTTCATTTTATTTTTAAAAAAAATTATTTATTTACAATACATACGTTGAATATTTATTAAATCCACCTTTTGGGTATGTAACTTTTATTGTTTATATAAACAATATTACTTATTTTACATATTTCAAATGATGTTATTGGGAAGCAACTAAAATTATCGAAATTACTAATAATTTTAAATGCTTCAAAGTGGTCATCGAAGTCACAAATAATTTGAGTTGTAATGATAAATATCTCAATATTATTAGACACCACCACTATAATATTATAGGAATGGTTTCTATAATATTATAGAAACTATTCCTATATATTATGGGAATCATGCCGATATTACAATTATAATTATAGGTATCGTTTCTATAATTATAGGAACCATTCCCGTAATTATAGTAACACTTCCCAAAAATTATGGGTACAATTCCCATAATTTAAGTAATCGCTCCTAAAATGGTATAGGAAGACATTTCATTAAAATTATAGGAATGATTTCCACATTTTTCTCTCCGTGTAATAACCTCAATATTACTCCTTTTAGAGTTCGTTTAATGAAACAGTTTTACTGTTGCAGCAGTTTTAGAATTATTGTCTACATCATAGCTTAATCATGATGTAAATTCAATAATTTCGATATTGATTAGTCTTTCATGTTATGTTTTCGGGTAGGTCGTCAGTAAATATGTCACAAATTAGTTATAAATATTGTTTTCTTCAATTAAAATTTTATCCAGTTTCAAAATTCTGATTAACTTGGAAACTGTTGTTCCTAAGTAGTTACTTAAAATTTGGACATTTATAATTCAAATCTTATAATCTTTACAATTGCTTAATAAATATTTGAGAAACTTTTTCTTGACAAGATAATTTTTTTTCCAAAATTTATTCTAAATAGTTTTAAATTTATTATTGAATTTTGTTTTTAATTCATGAATTAAGTTATACATTATTAGTATTTACATTATTTTATTAAAAATAAATTTTCTGTATTTGAAAAATCTACTTCTATTTCGGCTGCCGAATGGCGTTTTTTAATTTTACTCTTTTTTTAGGCTTTAGTTTAAAAAATTAATTTAATAAATAATCAACGAATTGTTTTAGTAATGACGATAAATATTTTTAAAAAAATAAAAGGATCATTTTTTTTAAAAGGATCCAGAAAAAAATTTATTTTTTTGCTAAGAAATAAACAAATTTCTTCTGAATCGAGTAATTTTTTTCAATTTATGTTGTCAAATTTAAAATTAATTCACTAATGGTTAAAAATTGAAGCCTCAAACCATTCATAAAAAAGTATTTTTTGAATTTTAAAAATAAAAATTTATTAAAGAACTAAAAAGTTTTTTTCATTCTGACTCTGTTATTTTAAAGAATTTAGCTGGCAGGTAGAAAATTTTCAAAATTAATCCTTTTTATCGTTCCGTCAAAAGACTATTTTTTACTTGCAGAAATTTTAGACCAAAGAAAACTTTCGGTAGAGTTTTTGAACACCAAACTTTTGTGAAAAGAGTTAATTCAATGAATTACGAAGACCTGTAGCTTCTTTTCTTAGCCTGTTCTTAATGATGAAGGTGTCTTACAAGTGTTAAAAATTTAGGATTCCATTGTAAAAAATGATTAATTTTACAAATTTAAAATAATTATAAAAAAGAGTTTTTGGTTTTAAATTTTTAGCGGCGATATCTCATTTCAACGGTAAACATTAACCATTACGAAAAATGACAGGGTACTAAAGTCTTATCGAAGCTTGACGTATAAAAAGTTTGATTTTTTATTTGAAAAACAATAAGGAACGAATGAACGCACTTTCGTACATGCGCTTCATCTTGACAGGCAGTAAACTATATATGCCCGACCGTTAAACGGTCAAATAAATAACCCTCGGTAGCTTCCTGGGGTCCCTCGTAACATGACAGGGGGCATGTGCTCCCTATTATATTAATACATATATGTATACGCTTATAAGTATATATGTATGAAGAGTGTGTGAGAATTGAGAATAGAAGCAATAATAGCTAGCGAAGCAACACCTAATTTTGAAACCAGAAAAAATAATAGAATCCGTAGAAAAGTTTTCTGATATGGCTAATTTTCATGTCAGATCTCAAATGATTGGATCTAATAATATAAATTCTTATCAAACTTTATATATAGGAGAGTAAAAATTAAGTTTTTAATTTAACTATCTATTTTCTAAGAAATTTGTATATCAGTTATCATGTGATATAAAATAAAAGTCAGTTTAGTATTTAATAAAACTAAAAACTAGTTTTAACTCTTTAAGAGAGTTAAAAAAAATTTTTATTTTATATCTTAATTCCTCAAAATTAACTCTCTTGTAACGAGACAATTTAGCGATCATGCGCCACCTGTCGGAAATTTTTAATACCATATTCAATTAAAAAATTATATATGGGCCTATTAGACTATATCAAGTCATATTAAGATATATTAAGCCAGATATGGTCTAATATGGCAAATTTTTATATCAGACCTTATCAGAATATGCTCACTGATAGAAGGATGTAATTCTATTTAATAAGATTTAGTAACAGATACTAAATGATTTAGTAACAAACCTTTTATTACCAAATATTTAGTAATAGGTACTAAATCATTTATTAAAGCTCGTTTAGTTCCACCAAATAAATATTTAGTAGTATTTAACAAATGATTTATTGCTACTCAATAAATCGTTTATTGGTATCAATGAAATTAATTTTTTAACTAATTTCAGCGTGTAACCTAATTTTTTAACTTGAAATAAATCAAAATAATTAAAATAAATAATTTTAAGTAAAAATATAAGGTATTATAAAGAAAAGAATCTCATTAAATTATATTTTTTTGTTTCAGATATTTAAAAAATTTTAAATTAAACAAGTTTTTAACATATCAATAATAGACAAATTGAAAAATGTAAACTAAACTCCACTGAGAAAAGACATAAATAGAAGCCATTTATTGGGAGTATGTGTGTTTTCAAAGGTTTGATAAATCTCCCAAAATCGAGCTGAATAAAATAATCTAAGTCAGTGAATAGGTTATGTATCACATAAACATTGGAATTTAAGCATAGCCATCTACCGACAATACTTGCCAAAGAAATATTTAGTACCTGTTACTAAATATTATTTGGTGGAAATAAATATTTATTTCCATGTAATAAGGCTTTGTTCATATTAAGAAATCATTTATTAAACTGTAACAAATAATATTGATGAGTACAAAATATTTGTTTCTCCCGAATAAATGAATAAAAATTTTGTTACTAAATCAGTTTAGTACTTCGTACTAAATTCTTCTATCAGTGCTCCAAATAATATATGGATTGATCAAACTATATCAGGCTCTTTATAGGCATATTAAGTCACATATGGCCATATCAAGACATAAAAAATTATATACGGGCACATCAGATCATATAAAGCCAAATATGAACATATCAAACCATAGAATAAAATTATTTTACGGTAATTTGTCGGAGGTCAAAACAGATTAGATGAAATCTTGACAACTGTTCGCAATCGTTTGTGGAACATCACAAACAAAGAACAAAAAGGTAAAGAGAATAAGATAAAAGTATTTATTCTATGTACTGTACACTGTATACTTATACTTGTACAGGATAAATATAAATGTAAGTATAAGTATAAAGCATGCCAGAGGCTACTCGTGGATTGTGGAAGAGATCGTTTCGCGCAAGGAGCCCCTCAGTTTGTCAAACGACCCTCCGGTGTCGCTTACAAGACAGCAAATTTGTCTTAGATAAGCAAAACAAGCACTCGAGGAGAAACCGACCCACCAAATAGTTGCCCAGCAGCTACAGGCGCACTCTCCTTCGTCGTTAGTTGCCCTTTTTATTATTTAATTATTCTTTTTGTGATACGATATTAATATCGAGGTCTTGAAGAACTAAACAGGGCTTCTGGTTATTCTGGTCTTCTGCTAATTAAAATCAATCGGTTTTAGATTCTGGATGTTATGTAGCTTGTAATTCGAAATCGAAGAAGAGAATCGGGCAGATAGCAATATAGGTAGAGGATATTGAGAGTGAGAGGAAGGAACGAAGTGTTTTCGAAGGTTGATGTCTTTTTGGACTTAGATCTGCGGTTCCAGCCCTATCATCGGATTAACATAAATTAGATTTTATCCTTCCTAGAACGTCTGTCTTATAGCCCGAGTATTTATTGTGGTCATATATTCGATGTGTCTTATTCCCGGTAAATAAAAGTAAGAGAATTTTGTTGACTAAGAATTCCTGGTGCACGGAGAAAATTAAATAGTAAAAATGATGATCTAGTTATTGTAGAAATTTAACTCGATAGGAATTAATACTAATTAGATTATTAAATAAACAATCTCTATTAAAGTATCTACCAACCCTCTAATTTAATTTTCAATTCTTTATATCAATAACAGCTGTGAAATTTTATTTTTGAAAATATGTATAAACATCATCAATATTATTAACGTTATTATTTAATATTAATATTGTTTATCAGAACTTAATCATTAAATTCAAAATTTACAATTGTCAATTTTACTATAAACTTAATAATCTCCAAAAAGACATTTATAATACGAATAATTGAGAGATGATAACAGTTACCATCACAAACTATAATAGTCATTATCTAAGCTAAGAAAAATTTCATATAAAAAATCATTATTCTCGATAGTAACCGTTATCATCCTCAATAATAACTACTCCAATTCAAATTCAAAATATTGCGATCTTTATTATACACGGAAAGAAAATTGTACGAAAAATTACAATGAAAACATCGTAATTTTTACTGTAGGATATTGCAGTGCCGGACCAGAACTCAAACATCGTAGTTTATACGATGCAACATCGTAAATTTCTATCACTCAAATTAAAAAGAAGTTTAGGTCACCGAAAAAATAATTATGTATCATCCAGGAATCGAACCCGGTGTCCTCTCCGCCTCAAGTCTAAGGTTTAGCCCCTCACGCTATCGGAGGGATTATCTAAAGTTTCTGTTCAGTCGCATAATAAGACCCTCATTACCGTAGTTGGTCATCTTTCGGTGTGGCGTCGCAAACTACTAGACTCTGTCTCTTTTTTATTAAAACATATAGTATGCGTCCTTATTCACTTGCTCTTACGGAAAAAAAATTTACTAAATAACATCGTAATTTTCAATAATTCAAATTGTATTCTGTAGACGGCAGCATCGTAAAAATCGAGATACTGAAAGTCTAGTCCTGGATGTTACTATAGTAATTTTTCATAGGATTTCTTTTCCGTGTAGAGATTTCTATTAAATGATTATTAATTCTAATTACAAAATTATAAAACTAATTATTTCAACACTGGAAAATTTAACTACTATCTTAGATGATTAACACTAAAAATTTCATATTGTAGATTATATAATTTAATTCCCTTCGTGAACGAATTTTGGGGTATCAAAAATAAATTTTTTTAATGAAGAAAATTTCAAAAGTATTTTAGTGACTTTTTACTAATAATTAGTGAAAAAATGTGAGTAATAATAATTAATACAGAGATTTTTTTAAGTAATATCAGCAAACATTAAAGTTTTTTCATTACACGGAGAAAAAAGTGTTGTTATTATCACGATACAGTATAGTGATGATCACGATCCACGTATGACTATACTTTAGATGCGCATATGTCCAATCTAGTGGATCGTGATTATTACGATCCACATGGATTCGGATATCGAATGTCTATATTGCTATGGTTTATAGATGATTATTAGTTGTTTCTGATTAAATGTTAATTATATGTTATTGCAGATTATTTTTTTTTTTAGTTTTTTCGTATATTGTTGTTATAAACATAAATACGAATTCCTTGTATAGCTTGATTAGTTTAAAATTTTTGTGTAGTTTATATGACAGTCAAGAATTAGGTTAGGTTTAAAAATGTTTAAATAATGACTGACAGCAGTTGGAATTTATTTTATAGGACTTTTTTTTTTTTATTTTTAAAAATATTAGCCTAGAAATTTGTATTATTGATATATTCATTAAAAATACGCAATTATTTTTATCATAAGAAAAATATTTTTCAATGGAATTTTTACTTCTTTATTACTCCATGTACTTTATAAAAAAAATAACATATTTTTGCGTAAAGTAGTATGGGATCAAATTATTTATGCTAAAAAAACCTTTTATGAAAACACAAATGTTATTTATTTAATACAATATATAATGTTCATTGTTTTTCTTTATCAACGCAGCAGAATTATATACAATAACCACGGACACAGCATTAACACAGTTAACATAGGAAGATTTATTTCTTTACTAGGCCTTCAAAAAACGATACGAGTTTTTCAAGATTCCACCCGAGTAATTTATCAACAACCCAATTGTCCATATCGCTGTTAATATAAATTGGTGCAATTATTGCTACTTCATCACTAAAATTGTGAATAAATAAACTCGTAAGTTTCAGACTTAGTTATGTGTGGTGGCGCTGAACGCGTCGTGGATAGTGATAATCACGATCCATTTCGCTGTAGTAAGAAAACGTTTTGAGATATTCACTATACAGTTGAGCGTGGTATTCAGTATTCACTGTTTCGAGCATACACGGAAAGAAAATTGTACGAAAAATTACAATGCAAACATCGTAATTTTTAGTATAGGACATTGCAGTGCCGGACCAGAACTCAAACATCGTAATTTATACGATGCAACATCGTAAATTTCTATCACTCAAATTAAAAAGAAGTTTAGGTCACCGAAAAAATAATTCTGTATCATTCAGGAATCGATCCCGGTGTCCTCTCCGCCTCAAGTCCAAAGTTTGCCTCTCACGCTATCGGAGGGAATATTTAAAGTTTCTGTTCAGTCACATAATAAGACCCTCGATACAGTAGTTGGTCATCTTTCGGTGGTGGCGTCGCAAACTATTAGACTCTGTCTCTATTTTATTAAAACATATAGTATGCGTCCTTATTCACTTGCTCTTACGGAAAAAAAATTTACTAAATAACATCGTAATTTTCAATAATTCAAATTGTATTCTGTAGACGGCAGCATCGTAAAAATCGAGATACTGAAAGTCTAGTCCTGGATTACGATGTTACTGTAGTAATTTTTCATAGGATTTTTTTTCCGTGTAACTGCATTCGTATGGTGAATATGACAATACTTTTTTGAGCTAGTCACGATACTTCGTTCACGATCCACTGGATCGCTATAATAGCAATACTTTTTTCTCCGTGTACGAAAACGTCAAAAATTTTCAGTAACTTTGATTAATTTGAATTATTAAAAATAAATGATTAATATTCTTTAACTAATATTTTGTCAAAAATTATTGACAACTTTCCTTTTAACTCTAAAAATTTAATATTGTAGATGATATAATTTAATTCTCTCCGAATATTAATTTTTTGTCTAATCATAAATAATCTGTGAATGCTAATTTTGACGATGATTATCAATGAAAATTACTAAATGATTACTCGTAAAATAATGATGCGATCGATGGCCAATGAATTAGTAAAAATAATAACAATAATAACAGCATAAATCCTTTAGCTACCGATTAATAATTAGCCGATTGGCAGTTGGAGCATCAACAGAATACTTTTAATCAATGTCATCTGGGTAATTTCCGATTGCGCTTTTAAACAACGCTCTCTATCTTTTTTTCTCTCTCTCGCTCTGGCGCGGGCAGTCATCAGCGTCAGCAATGATTTGCGCAGATCACGGGCATATGTCGTGTGTCGCATTTTCATCAAGTCAGTATCTGGCAATGGACGGCCTCGTCAAACGTTATCGAATGCCAGGGTGACCGACAGGAAATTACACGCGGCCAAATCATCAGCGGAAGTCGCAATTTATCGATGGGCCGCGTGTTTTAGCTCAACGACGGGATGTATGCGACTGCGCGTCAAGTAATTGCTAGTATGCTAAGTGGTTTTTGTTTTTGGTTTTTGAAAATATTTATCAAAATTTTCAAGTGTTACGGTCATCAAGAAAAATTATTAAGATGTGAAAAAACTTTTCAGTGGCCTGATGAATGAGCTAATTTGTTCATAGAAGTAATTTTGGACATTTTCTTAAAATGGCATGGCATGAAAATTTGCTATATTAAGCTAAATATGGGTGAGCCGCCATCTGACATTTTTTTAATAAAATATCTTGTAGTTAAAAATTAATGAAAATTTTCTATAGTTATTTAAAACATTAAAATATATTATTTTTGAAGAAATGTTGGTATTTTTTTTAAATTTGAAAATTAAAATTTTTTTTTAGTAATTACAGGATTTTTTGTTCTTTAAATTCATCAATATTATTAAATAAAAAAAAATATTGTAACTTAAAACAACGTTTAGCTAAATTTCAACAAAATACTTTAGAAAGGAAAAAAAATTTTTTTTAATTTTTTTAATCCTTATAAAAAATTTATCTATAATTAATTTTTAGTTTAACCAATTTTTGTCAAAAACAACATGATAATTTTAAGCATAGAGTTTAAGGATTTTTAAAAGTAAAGTATTAGACTTTTTTATGTTACATGAGATTGAAGGAAAACAGTAATTTGATTCTGATTTTATTTTACGATTTTTGTCTTGAGGCTACTTTTATTTCTTCTCATAGTCTGTGCTTTTCTTAGATACTATTCTGCATAGATAAAAAAAAAATAAAATATGCGAGTTAAATTCTAAATTCTATAAATGTGAATTTATTTATTAAACAATACTATTGTAAATCGAGGGTGCTCGAGCATAACCTCGTATCTCAAAAAACACTACTTTACGGAGAAACAAAAAACTTTTTTCAAGAAAATGAAATTATAAAATCGTAAACGTCTATCGCTAATTTCAAAGTTTTAGTACTTTCTCATCGAAATATACGCCAATTATGTTTCAGAAAAAAAATTAAATATATATCGTAACCCCCAAAAATCGAGTTACGAGGTTACGTCAGAGTACCCTCGAAATGTGAATAGGGTAGAAGTAGCGTTTTTGGCCACCTTAGCACCGTTTTTGGCGAGTTAACATTTGAATTAATTTATAAAAAATTATAATATTACAACCGTATTTTTGTTGAATTTTAAAACTTTATATTAAAATAAATTGAGTTTGTAATGGTTTATTAATATAAATTAATTTCTATCGTTTATTTGAACAATAAATGGCCATAAACGGTACAGTAGCCACAAACGCTACTTCTACCCTATATGATGTTTATGTATTTTGTTAATTTGCCATTTGGCTTATGAGGCCTTGGCATAACTTTATGATAAATACACGGAAAAAAGTAAACTGTAATATTCACTCGGATTCCGGTTAGTTTTTATAATTTCAAACAGTAAAGCGGACATCGGGGTGGCAAAAATGTAAATATTACAGAACTTAATGTAGAAAGTATAAAAGCCACAGTTTATAATTTAATATCCAAAATAAGTGATTAGTAGTTTTCACTATAGTAAATAACGACTCTTTCATCTTTAAAAATTACAATTTCAAACAGTAAAAAATGCCATTTCAATAAATAGTCCATATTATGAAGAGAAGGGGAACTTAGATGAAAGAGAAAGGGGTCTCACTCTGGGAGAATTTAACATTTCAAACAGTAAAAATTATACTTTCAAAATATACATTTTACCAGTCTAAGCAAGTCAATAATTACAGTTTGACTTTTAGCGTTGCGTTTAAAATTTGCCATTTTACTTTGTAAATATTGACGTTGCTTGTATTAAAAATTTACTAACTTTATTTTATACTTTTTACATATCATAACATGATTTTTTAGGTACGAAATGATAAATATTAAAGTCTGAATTCTTAATTATTATACTTTAACATTTTAGACATTTTCCTAGCGAATATTACTGTTTGAAATAGTATTTTCTTCCATGTGAAGAGTAAATTGTAACGTTTAAATTGTAAATATTACAATGTGAATAGTAAAATTACGATTTTACTGTTTGAAATGGTAATTTTTAGCAGTTGATCATTACTTATTATAAATCGACTGTTATTTATTACAGTTTACTTTTTTCCGTGTAAATAAATAAATAATTAACATACACGTTCCTCAAAAATAATAATAAATTATTTTTTATTATAACACGCAGCTTAATATGACCCTATAACCAAATGAAAAATTTTTCCATCGCGTCACAAAGAAAAATCAGAACCAAATTAAGAAACAGACAAGAGTTCGTTGGCAGTTAGTGTCCGCAAACGATCGCTAAATTCGGGGTCCAGCGAAGCGACCTGGACGAAGTTCGAAGCCAAAAAGACCTTGGGGACAGAGGGTAAACATCGTGTAACCACTGGGGAGCGTTTGGGGGTGAACTGACTGGATGTCTCGGCACGCGGCCTCATGGGGTGTTGAATGGACTCTATAAATATTTTATTGGCCCATCATTCGACGCGGGTGCTGCGGGGGATGCGTAACCCCTGACATCATCAGCCCCTTCTAGTCCTAGTCATCACGCAATGCAACGCACTCAAGAGAAAGAACCATAATTCGATCCCCATTCTTATCCTCGCAATTCCCCTTGCGACACTTGGCACCTTCTGGATTTTGATCCCATCTCTCTGACGATCATTTTGTTATTTTTATAACACATTTATCGTCTAGAATTTCTCTTTTCAATTGACCACTGGCCATTGTTGTTGAACCATCCTACGCTCACCATTCGTGATGATCGTGATCATAATCATCAGCAGTGATCGCCGTGTTATGTCATGAATACTTGTTGATTGGATGTACTGGGTGTTGTATCAGTTACCGGAACATTTCGGCACTTAATGGAGATCATTTTTAATGTAGAACATCCAATTTGTCTCACATAGATAGAAAAATTCATTGCATAGTCCAAAATGTTTGATTTTGAGAATTTTTTTTTTTTTTTGACAGACATTTTAAACTGTTAGTAAATATTTAGTTTTTTTGACCTTGTATATTAGAGGAGTGTTAGAATTTGACAGCGTCTAAACTAAGAAGAAGTGTACACGAGATGCTAGATACGAGATACAAGAAGGAGCGCCGGCGATAATTATTGAAACGCCCACGAGTTAAGTGTAAACCTCGTTATATCTTAGAATATACACGTGACAAATAGCAAGTACTTTGATAATTTACGTCTACTTGAGAGTTTCTTCTGTGGTAGCTGCTATGAAGTACATTTAAGTTTATCAAATGCTTAAGCGTACCCCCATGGAAATAAAATATACTTCGTAATATATAAAAAATATATTTTAAATATCTTAAAAATCTATAAATATATAAAAAATATGTATAGTAAATATATTTTTAATAACTAAATTTTGGCCGATTTTCATATATATTTTAGATATACTTAAAATATATCTTAAAATACATAAAAAATACATAGCTAAAAATATAAAAAAAATCTATGAAAATCGGCCAAAAGTTAGTTATTAAAAATATATTTACTATACATAATTTATATATATATATACATTTTATAAATTTTTAATATATTTAAAATATATTTTTTATGTATTTCGACATACATTTTTTTTATATTTTTTTTTCATATGGGTAATCCAAAAATTGGAATCTTGGATGAATTTATGCTTTAGATTTTTTAGTTTTTTTTATGTAATAAATTATTATTGACTTTATTTCTTATATATAGTATCTTTGACGGCAAATTTAAAAATTTAATTGACGTCAGAAAATAATTCAAAAATTGTGTCCTGGAAAAATGAATACCTCAGTTTCTTGATTTTATTTTCTTCACTTTTTTTTCCAGTAGAAGACTAGATAAATTTTGGACACTTCATTCAAAAATTTAGTAAACGTCAAAAATAAAAGCACAAGCATAATTCAAATATTTTGATCTGGAAAAATTTAATACTTTAGTTTTTTGATTGTCTTTTGTTGAATAATCAAATTTTGGCCAAATCATATTATTGATTTAAGCTAGTCCTAAACACTAAATTCAAAAGATCAATTGACGTAAAAAGCATCTCTCTCTTCCAAAAAAACCTCAATAGAGTCTCAATGGAACGAATTATCAAAATATTGAATAACAAATCGTGCAATTGATTAAACATTTTGACATCCCCTAGTAGGCTTACTCCCTACACATATTATTATCATCATCATCATTATTATTGCCATCCCATAATCATCTCCGCTCACACTTTTTTAGTCTACATATTAACCTTATCCCACTTTTATGCAACGAGTTTTTAATAAACCGTTAAGTCAAAAAACCCTGACGAATCGAGGCTACTTTTTGTAGAGTGAGTCTATAAATTCTCAAAATTAATCAGATCAAAAGTTTAACTTTTGGTGAATAATTCAACACAAGTTTCCCAAATTTTGAGTAAAAAAAATTCGCTCTTTTCAACACAAAATTTCATTCCAATGTTTGCCCAAAAAATCTAAATTGTTTACGAAATGACATGTAAGAACGGACCTCACACGTGTCCTTGAAATATCGATTAGCGAGTCGTAGAATTTAGTCAGAAAAAAGTAATAAGTTAACCGATATAAATTATAAATAATATTTCAAGTTCTTTTCTGGCTTTTTCATTGGAAACGTTCTTTGTCTGTTGCCCGTTTCTCAAAAAGAAAAAAAAAAAAAAAGAAATTTATTATTGTTTCGTGTTCGTATTGTGACTAGCATTGGTGTTAAATCGTTAAATCGGAGGATACGATGTGTTTAGCTAAGTATAAGGAGAAATAAAGTAAAAAAAAAAAGTTATAATTAAGTGATTCGTGCGCGGGCGTTGCTTTCCTAAAAGTGCCAAGATATTTCACGGAATTTTCGTTCCGCGCACAAAATTCACGGACGTTTATTATTATTGACCGTGTAGTTTAAAATTTTGCTCGAAATAAAAATAAGAATGAAAGAGAGAGAGAGAGAGAGAGAGTGAGTGTAGACTGTTTCGTCGAGGATAGTTCTGCGAGATAATTTTTCTCGAACGATTCGAAACGGTAGTTGGTGTTGGTACCAGCGAGTTCGAGGGAGACAGGAGACTAAAAATAAAAGATATAAGAGTCCAAGCACACCTAACCCGAGAATACGATTCTCGATGAGTCACTTCAAGACTATATACACGTATTTCGTACATATGTACGAATCTATGTATTATGTTTTATGTATATGAAGAAGTAAGGAGTAAGGAGCAGAGTTTAAGTCTTTGCGGCTCACCAGCAGTAAATCGAGAAGACCAAAAGTTGTACTGCATCACACCCTCCTGCCGTACTCTCTAAAACTCGCTGGGTCTTTAATCCCACGCGGAAACTTTATAGAACTAAGAACCAAACTTTGAATTTGCGGCTCAACTTTAAAACCACGATCATTTTTTATTTCAAGTGTAATAAATACGCGAGTTAAGGAGAATTTTAGACCGTGTTTGGGCGATTAGCCAAAAAATTTATTCAGTTTTTGGAAATGTCTAAAGGTATGGAAAAATTTGACGTAAATTTTAAGAAAAATTATTCAATTTTTGGTATAAAAGTTATTTTTTTTTTTTACTCTTAAAAATCAATTCATAAATGCTCAATAAAGTGATTTAGTTGGTTAGAAAAATTGAATTCAATTTTTTTTAGAAATTTTCTATTTAGAGTGAAGAATAAAAATTCTTACCTCCATGAAAAAAAATGTATATCGACGGTACACTGATAGAAGGATTTATAATTAGCAATTTGTCTAACTCCTTATTTTTTAGAGGATGATTTTTTAACATTTTGATGTAGCAATAATCCAATCATAAATTATTTAAATGATTCGAACCTAAATATTATATCTCTATTAGATATTAATGATATTAAATGGTTTTTTAAAGTGATAATAAATTTTTAACTAATTGCTTTTTTTGTACAAATAGAAGGTTCTCTAAAATAGAGTTAGACAGTTTGCTAATTAGAACGTCGATATGTAAGATGCACAGAGAAAAAGATTCACTTGATTTTAAAAAATTTATGAGGAAGATCAAAGTGTGCTTAGTGCCAGTTTTAGTTGCGAATAACCAAAAGTTCAAATTTATTTTGAATTTTTCCGTATTTTGCAACGATTCTTAAGTTCTATAATTTTTAGCAAATAAAAAAAATTGATTCATGTCATTTAGACACTGAAAAAAAAAATTAACTTCATTCAAGAGGAAAATTCTTGAACCAAGATAATAATTTTGAAAAGGGAAACTGTCTTGAATCAAAATGAAAAATTCTTGAATTAAGTAAAATTTCCTTAAATCAAGAAAAATTTATTTAGTTCAAGAATTTTTTTACTCAAATCAAGAAGATTAAATTCTTCAAAATTATATATTTGATTCAAGAACATTTTTTTTTCTGTGGAGCTTTATATTTTGAAGAAATACTTCTTTATAGTTGTTTTTGGTACTTCAAGTCTTGGAAATCAGAAAATTAAATTTTTTTTTTCAATTTTCCAATGTTTTTATTCTTTAAAATTAACTCAAAAATATTCAACAATGTGAAAATTTATTAGAAAAATCAAAATTCGATTTTTTCTTCAAACAACTTTTTTAACTCGAGAAAAAAAATTCTTAGAACCAGAAGCAAAACGCTTAAACATTTAAAAAATTTTTTTGAATAAAAATTAAAATGAAGTTTTTGATGAAAAATTTATATTACAATTTTTTATTTTTTGAAGATAAAATCGAAATTGATTGATGAAAGTGCTGGTGTAACGAAACTATTTCGCGTTAATGATTCCGTGGCACAGCAGACCGATAATGATTAAATTTTTATTTTCCGGCACCCGCATCTCTTCATATAATTTTGACAAATTAAATCCACTCGTCACGGCAATCTGTCAAATATATTATTAAGGCGACGAGGTGGTACGAAGTGCAGCAAGAAAAAGAGAAAAAAGGGCGTTATTTAACGTTTAACGCGGCCTAAAGTGTAAAGTTTACAAAACCCGGGTGTTTTTTTGATGAATTTCCCTGACTGAACGGCTACAGTACGGACAATTTTGGACGTACCTGCAGCAGGTGCTACCTGTCAAGTCCTCTGAAGCTACCGACTTGAATTTTTTTGGTGACGTTTACTTTGAAATATTATCATTTTTAACCTTGTTCGTCCACACCAACGACGGGTTTTCCGTCACGGATCACCCAAATCAGCTGGGACGACAGTTTCTGTGATGATGGATTGGAAAATTTGCGCCAAAACCTTTAAATTTGTCCCCGGTCCTCTTCTAAAGCTTTCAGCAGGTGTAACGTTAATCCGATTAAATCCTGCGACGTCGATTAAAGCCGTCTTTAAGTTTTTAAATCGTTCTGAGCCGTTATGGTTTTTTTAATCATTTTCGCTTCAAAAAACACTAACCATTTTTGGTCCAAATTTGAGTACTTAGTAACTTTAAAAACTTGGCTTTTTTTTTTAAGAATAATTTATGTGAAATTTTTGAATGCATAATTGGTAATTATTTTCCACAAAATTTTTGAAAAATTTGAATATTTTAAAAGTTTAAAATTATTTTGAATAAATAAGCCTACTTTATACTTTTTTCACTTAATCCTTGAATAATTACTGAGACAAAATAAGCAATTTTTTGAAAATTATCATTTCTTTTATAATGATTCCAAAATTTTAACTCATTTCTCAGCTGCAGGTAAAAAATGCTTGAAATTTTTGTGTCATTTAAAAATAATTTTAATTGCTTTAGGTTAAATTTTTTTGAAAAATTAGTTTAAAATTCTGTTTAAAAAAAAGTGAATTTTTGAGTAGAAAAAAAAAATGCTTCTGAAAAAATCAAATTTTCTTCTAAATCGAGTTTACTTGACTGTTTTGATCTTTCTAATTCATTTTCTAGACTCAAGTAAATATTTTTTCTGTATGAACAAAATTTTGAAGATAAATTAAATAAATTGAAAAAATACTTCGCTATACACGGAAAAAAGTAAACTGTAATATTCACTCGGGTTCCGGTTAATTTTTATAATTTCAAACAGTAAAGCGGACATTGGGGTGGCAAAAATATAAATATTACAGAACTTAATGTAGAAAGTATAAAAGCCACAATTTATAATTTAATATCCAAAATAAGTAATTAATAGCTGTCACTATAGTAAATAAAGACTCTTTCATCTTAAAAAATTACAGTTTCAAACAGTAAAAATTGCCATTTCAATATATGGTCCATATTATGAGAAAGGGAACTCAGATGAAAGAGAAGGGGGTCTCACTCTGGGAGAATTTAACATTTGAAACAGTAAAAATTATACTTTTAAAATATACATTTTACCATTAAAAATATCATTTTTTAGGTACGAAATGATAAATATCAAAGTCTGAATTCTTAATTATTATACTTTAACATTTTAGACATTTACGTAGCGAATATTACTGTTTGAAATAGTATTTTCTTCCATGTAAAGAGTAAATTGCAACGTTTAAATGATAAATATTATATAGTGAATAGTAAAATCACGATTTTACTGTTTGAAATGGTAATTTTTAGCAGTTGATCATTACTTATTATAAATCGACTGTTATTTATTACAGTTTACTTTTTTCCGTGTAGAAAACTTCATTTCTGATCAATCAAACCTTTATCAATTTCTCTACTAAAAAAAACTTTTATTAAGAAAAATTTTTTGATTCTTATGGATAAAATTCATTTAATTAATTGGAATAGTTTTAATATGATTCAAATAAAGCCTGATTTTTATGCAAAATCATTTGACTCAAAAAATTAGGGGAAGGACGGGCAAAACGGATATGTTAATTTAAAACTGAAATAACAAATATATATTATAATCATATCTATTCTTAACTTTGGCTAATAATTTTTTGGGTAATTGAAGTTTATAATTAAAGTAAAATAAAAATAAAAACAAAAAAATTCTTCTTCGAAATTAAAAAAAAAAAAAAAAGTCAACATTATCCGTTTTGCCCTACCAAGGCGGGCAAAATGAATACTCAGGTCGCGTAAAACGAATACTGATTAGAAAATACATTTCAATCAAAACGATCGTCGCAAAAATATGAACCACGTCCGGAATATGAAGAAAAAAATCAAATCTGCATCGTCCTTAACAACATTAAAATAATCAATGTATATTTACGATTTAAAATTTTAATTTTTTTCCTAAATTTCAATATTTATAAAAAAAAATTCTCACAATTATGCAAAACCAATGCTTTATCGATAACGGTAAGTGTAGTTACATAATAGATTGATAGATTACAGTCTAAAATGTTTCTATCGATCGACCAGCGATTTAAAACGATTATTCATTTTACCCGCCCTCTCCGTCTTGCCCGCCCGTCCCCTAATAATTTAATCTAACAAATTTTGAAATTTTTAAACCAAGAAATTTTTATCTGGACAAAATTTTAAATTCTTATTAAATTTAAAATAGTATAAACAAAAATTTATCTTAGACAGTAATATTAAAAATTTAAACTAAAAATTAGTACATTTAAAGATTTTCCAAAGAAAATAAACCCCCTCTAAAGACACAAATTAAGAGCAAGGATGAGGATCTTCGAGATATAAGAAGGAAGCGCGAGCAAAAAGACGGTGTAGAACGTACTTATCAGGATAAGAATCGGTGTAAAACCCTAACGCGGTGTTATACAGGACATACTGGATGGTGGATGGTGGGTTGCGTTGCTACAGCGGGAATAAGAGAAATAAGAGGATCTTTTAGCAGGAGAGGTGTAGCGAGGCGTCTAATCTGTCGGCAGTGATCAGGGAACCTATCGATGATGAAGCCTTCGAGCCGTTTGAAGTTTATCCGACCTCGCAACAGGGGACCCTAGAGTCTTACTGTACCTCCCTCTGTGCCACTCCGCTCTACTCATCCTCCTCATCATCTTATCCACCACCGCTCGCAGTCCGGCTGTCTTAATGTCTGTCAGAAATTAAAAGTGCCCATCACACCAGCAACATCCAAACTCCTCATCCTCATCCTGATGATCATCCAGCAGAGGAAAATTATTATACACCTCTTACTCTGTTTTCAGTTCGATTAAATTCCTCGGTCATCTGTACAGGCTATCACAGTACCCCTCTGGTCTCTGGACTTGATTTGTCATTTTGATTATTGGATTTAAAATTTTATAATTAAAAAAAATTTTATCAAATTTTGGAAAAAAATTTTATAGGAAGTTTTGAAGATAAATAATCGAGATTAATTAATATTTTGATAATTTTTTGTTAAGCTCACTTTTAGTAATTGTTATTTTGTGAATAAAATCTTTTTTTAATTAAGATATTAATATAATTGTCGTCAAAATATTATTTTATTTATAATTTATATAAATAAAATTTTCGAATTTTATTTTCTTTATTAAATTCACGGAAAAAAGAAAACTGGAAAAATTACAGTTTCAGATTGTAATTATTACAGATTTTATAAAAATTACATTGTAGAATGTAATATTTACATTGAAAGCTCTGAAAATTAAATTCAAAAATTTAATTTAGAAAAATGTTATTTCAAACTGTAATTTTTCTAGTTTTGATTACGACGGGACCGATTTTACATTTTATACTGTAATTATTTCTGTTTTCTTTTTTCCGTGTTGAACGAGATCATTTAAAATAAATGTGTTTGGAAAAAATTTACTATAAATTACCCTCACAGAAAAAATATATATATGAGAACAGATAATGCAAGCTTATATTCTAACATGTAAGCAAAAATAAAAAAAATTTTTTATATATTTGCCTATATATTTTCACATTTGTTGAATATGTCCACACAGTATAAAATTTTGCGTCATTGCGTCAAATAAAATGTGTGTTAAAAAATTTTGTTTTAAATATCTAACACAAAAGAATTAACACACGTGTTAAATATTTAACACAAAAATTTTTAAAACAAAATTTTTTGACGCAATGACAACAAAATTTTTAACTGTGCATTCATAAGTATATAAAAAAAAAATTTTTAATTTTCTAAAAAATGGTAAAAAATAAATATTATTCAAACTTTTACCTAATCAATTTTAATTCGTTTTTGATAGCAATAATTTATATTTTTTTTTTTCATTTATATTTTTAAAATCACTAAAAACAAACAGGGGATTTGAAAAATATCATATTAGCTGCCCGGTACACACAAGTTTTCGTGGTGTAGTTGGTTATCACATCTGCCTAACACGCAGAAGGTCCTCAGTTCGAACCTGGGCGAAAACAGTTTTTTTTTCTTTCTTAATTTATGAATTTTCGATTAGATTAATCCCATAGTATAAAATAAAATCCATATTTAATATAAACTTTTATTTAAA
Source organism: Cotesia glomerata (assembly GCF_020080835.1). Taxonomy (NCBI): domain Eukaryota; kingdom Metazoa; phylum Arthropoda; class Insecta; order Hymenoptera; family Braconidae; genus Cotesia; species Cotesia glomerata. The sequence continues at coordinate 3,608,804 of NC_058160.1, read as the reverse complement.
AATCTGTTAAATTTTTTAATTTAATTTTAACCTCTATATTCTTTTTTTTTCAGCTTTATACTTAAAAAAAATTTGTATTTTTTTTTCAACTATAAAAAATTTAATCTATAAAAATAGTTCTTATCAACCTTTAAAAATCATTCCGACTTTTTTGATATCTTATACAGTAATAAAATAACAACTATCAACATTAAAAGCTTAAGGTAGTTGGATTATGCCAGTAAAATTTCAAGAAACCTTCCAAATTTATAATATAAGTAATTAAATGCATAATGCACATGCCGTTAAAATTTGGAGACGATTTACCACTTCTAACCAAAGATAATTGCAATTGAAAATGACATTTTTACACAGGTAGTATGGGAAAAAAGAGAGAAAACCACGAAGTTTTATTATTTTTGTATTGAAGAAATTTTAAGAATTTCACAAAAAACTAATATTACTTAGATTAATACATGTATAATTACCCTAAAAAATTCTGGAATTCCCTACCACATAGTTTTTGAGAAATCATTGATAAACTAGTAAAGTAAACAAATAAAATCATACGTGGAAGTAAGTGAGCAATAGCCCGTAAGAGAGGCGACACTAGTTAATGAAAAAGACAGGAGTAGCATAAACTATAGGTTGGGAAAGAACTACCTTAAAATGTTCCACCCATTAAGTTCTTAAACTCCGATCCCAAAAAAGATGTTTATCAACTTGTACAAATTAATTTAGCACACCATAAAAATTACCTAGCATATAATTATATAATTATCTAGAAAGGTATCACCATCTCCATTAGTCTCCGTTCCCGAAGCCTGTCATTTATAAACAAGAAACAACAGATAATATACAAGTGTGACGGGTGCTGTAAACAACAGATGGGCGAACATCCCGGTAGGCATCACCCAGTCACCCCGTCACCATCGAAAGGCCCAATATACAGTACCCATAAATATCTTTTAAAATATAATCCAAGTCCATACATAATAATACAGGACCATTCTCATAAGAGCTGTGTAAAATCGTCAAATACAGAGAGGTCCAATACAGAGAGCGTTGACTGTAATAATAATAATTATCATAGAAAATTTGCTAAAATTTTGGGCGTCGTCAAGACTGGTCAGGTATGCACTTAAGCTTGATCCTTTTTATTGTCAGCCTTGCATTTAGTTTGGAATATCCTACACCCAAATTCTCAGAACTGGCTTCTACAATTCCATTTATGGCATTTTCAGAAGGAAAGAACTTTTTAGATTGTACATTCAACGCTCTCTGTATTTGACTCGCCCGTACAGGACCATTCTCTGTATTTGACTCGTCCTTATCCATAAGAGCTGTGTAAAATCGTCAAATACAGAGGAAGAATGTGGTCAAATACAGAGAGCGATCAAATACAGAGAGGTCCAATACAGAGAGCATCGACTGTAATCTTAAAAACAAACGTTACTTTCCTCTAGTGAGTAAGTTGTAAATCTTCAAAGAGATTTTGCAAATTAAGGAGTTAGTTTAAATTTAAAAATGTTTTTTTCACGGGTCTTGAGATTATGAGTATTTGAAGAGGCTCAAGATGACGGATTTCTTTTAATCTATTTAGATTTATTGCCCCAATATTAGTAAGGATAATATACTGCCCTACGCATCGTCTACATGGAGAAAAAAGTGTTGCTATTATCACGATACAGTATAGTGATGATCACGATCCACGTATGACTATACTTTAGATGCGCATATGTCCAATCTAGTAGATCGTGATTATCACGATCCACATGGATTCGGATATCGAATGTCTATATTGCTATGGTTTATAAATGATTATTAGTTGTTTTTGATTAAATTTTAATTATATGTAATTGCTTTTAGAAATAATATCTGTCCATCTATTGGGGGATGTCCATCTATTGGGGTATTTACCAAAAAATTTGAATATATTCCAGGAATATTTAAAAGTTCAAAAATTATTTTTTTGACGATTTAAAATTGATTAAAATGAAACAATGAGACCTGCAAGTTTGAAAAAAATGAATGACTAACCACCGCCTTGCAAACAAAATATAATTACATGCCCAATTTTGGAAGCGGGCGGTATTCAATATTTAGAGAGTTACCATTTGAATTGTATCTTTACAATCTAATACAATGATTTGAAAGAAAGAGACTCAGAGATAATTTACTGATTTTTTCATTTGAAAGTACAAAAATTTGTAAATATTTAGACACCTATTTATCGATTTTGATTTATAGGAAAAATCTTTAAGACTCTCAATGAATAGATTATGATTTTTAAACGCACTTTTACTAGTTTAGCTTGTAATTATTTACTTTTAGGTAAAATTTAATGCTACTGGGTTTTAATTATACTAAAAAATTTTGAACAAATTATTTTTTGAAAAAAAAAAATAATTCAATATCAAACTAAAATAGAAGTGAAAAATAATTATGAATAATTACCAATTTAAAATAAAAATAGTGATGAAAAAAAAATTTATTTCATTACAGTAAAAGCAGGGGATATTTTTAAAGATATTTTTTTCACAACTTTACTTGTAGAAAATTTTAACAATAAATTTCTACAAAAATATCTCAAGAAGTATCCTAAGCTACTTTTAGGGCATTTCATGCAAAATGGGAAAATGACAAAAATTTTTTAATTTCTCTGATTCATTCTAATTTAGTCCTAATTTCTTATTAAAAGTTTATATTTTACTAATTTGCAAAAAAAATTTTTTTTAATCAATAAGAAAATGGATTTTTCTCTCCTAGTATGGTAATTTTTTTTTTTTATTTTTAAATTTTTAATTTAATTTATACAAAAATTGCATTTTCACATCAGTAAAGTGGATAAATAAAAAAAAAACAATTTCTTAAAGCTTGAGCATGACATGAATAATGTCTCAGTCAACTGGTAAAGTTCATATATATGAGATAGGAACTTTCCTCATGAGCCCTCCTGCTTGGACCAGCGGTAACGTCAAGAACTGAGGACCCAAAGGACGCAAGTTCGAGCCCAACTCATGACAAGGATTTTTTCGATCAACGATTTTAATTCAATTCAAATTAAGTTTACTGATGAGATCTAATATAATATGAGTATCTGATCCTAAATTATTTTTAATCTTTTCGAAAATCATAATATTTTTTCTTCCAAAATTTAGATTGGGTTCTGATGGGGATTTCCCCATTTGGACCTAAGAAGGATTGCCCAATGAGGGCCGCATAGGACTTTACGTGACATCCCCATGTGGGGTCCCTATTAGGAAACCCAACGAGGGCCCAATAGGTCTTACATTAAAATTTCTAGTCGGGGGGATGTTGTTAATTAGTTATTCTTCTATGTTATAAGATAAATTTTACTATAGTATAAGTTTTAGTCACATAATTATGGCTTATAAATGATGGAATTCCAGAGTCAAATGTCCCACCAGTCACTATGGAATGCCCCTTTTATTATAAAATGATTTTTTGTCAATTACTATTTTTATTTTAAATTAAAAATCGTTCAAAATAATATTATTATTTTTAATTTAGTTCTTTTAAACATGAAATTTTTGCTTCTTGGAAGATTTTATTAAGCAAAAATTAGAAATTAATAACTATTAATTTAAATCCAACAAAAAAATGTCTTGTGCCATTTCAAAAATATTTTTTTAATTTTTAAATTTTCAAACTAAAAATTTTTATTGTTATATTAATTGAAGAAAGAATTTTCCAGTGGTATCATTATTAAATTCCGTTCATTCCAGAAGGATGGTAGGTCGTATATAGGCCGGTGATTATTAAGTGGTTAGAGAAAACAAAGTGCATCAAATATACTATGCTGTGCCACAGAGAATAGAGCCGACGTTAACCGTTGATATATGACACATTAATCTGCCTACATTTACACACAACACACATAACAACAGACAAGTCGATCAAACTAATTCTATTCTTGAGTGTGAGGCTCGACTAATTTTTTTATCTCGTTTTTTGGTGGTGGTTCAGGGTCACACCGGCGGAACGAACCGTGCGTCGGTGTCGGCACCTATATAACAGCCGTGCTTATATGGGATAACGAGTAAAAGACCACCATTCATTCTGATGGCATCTCATCATCATCATCATCCTCATCCTCAGCTTCATCCTCGTCCTCATCCTCATCCTCATCCTCATACCAACGCCTATCGCTTCATAATACACACAAAATACTACATACTACATATTTATACTCACGTTGTACAATGTATGTATTATATATTGGATCGATCTTTACACTAATTTACTGATATTAAATTTATATTATTATAATAGTAAGAATAATAATAGAAGTTACAAAATTTTTGAACCAAGTTCAATTTTTAAAAATTTTTTTGACAATAAATAGAAAAATTTTTGAGCCTAATAAAATTTACATTAAAATCTAAAAAATAATTTTTTTGATACAAACCAAATAGAAAAATTTTTTGGACAATTAAAATTCATTCAAACCAAAAAATTGTATTATAATTCAAAAAATTTTATATTTTATTTAATTATTCAAATTTTTAAAAATCATTTTTCAGATTAAAGAGAAAAATATCTTAGAGATCAAAATAATGGTTTAGAAGAATTTTTTGGTCATGATTTGAGGAAAAAAATTTTTGAATCAATTAAAATTTACTTGGAAGCTAATAAAATGATTTTAAGAAATATTTTTGTCATAAATAAAAAATAAAAAAAAAAAAGAATTAATTCAAAAACTTCCACTTAATTTAATTGATAAAATTCGTTAAAATAATTGTCTTAGTCCAAAATTTTCTCTGTTTAATCAACCTAACAAAATTTACATTAAAACCTAAAAAATAATTTTTTTGATAAAAATCAAATAGAAAAATATTTTGGACAGTTAAAATTCATTAAAACCAAAAAAATGTATTATAATTCAAAAAATTTTCTATTTTATTTAATTATTCAAATTTTTAAAAATCATTTTTCAGATTAAAGAGAAAAATATCTTAGAGATCAAAATAATGGTTTAGAAGAATTTTTTGGTCATGATTTGAGGAAATAAATTTTTGAATCAATTAAAATTTACTTCGAAGCTAATAAAATAATAAAAAAAAAATATTTTTTTCATAAGTAGAAAAATAAAAAAAAAAATATATTAATTCAAAAATTTCTACTTAATTTAATTGATAAAATTGGCCAGAATAATTGTATTAGTCCAAGATTTTTTCTTTTTAATCAAGTTAATTTTTTTTGTCAATAAATGATAAAATGTTTCCTCTAGTAAAATTTTGGTTTGAATTTACGTATCAAAATTTTGAATGTTACAATTTTGCAATTTAAAATAAAAAACTATTGACTCAAAGTTATTTAAATAATAATAAAAATTTTGAAACTTATTACTCCCAGGTCAAAACAAAAATTTACCTGTACATAAATTTTCTCTAATTTTACAAAATTAATTTTCAATATCTAAAAATAAAAGTTATCCATAACAGGATAAATTTGAATAAACCGTAGTTATAGCTCCTGGAGCTTATAAAAAATAATTACCTATAAAACAGTAAATCACGGTAAATAAGTGACGAAACAGGATAATTTAATACCCCGGTTTATTGTTTTCCCGAGAAACAACCTCCTCTCCATTCTCCATTATATCCAGCATCCACAATCCAGAACCGGCGATTAATTTACGATTAAAATAAGTATCAAAAAAAAAAAAAAAAAAAAAAAAACTCCGTTGGCTGTTGGCCCGTGATGATTTTTCGGGACACCCGGTGCACGAACTGCAGTCTGCCGTTTACGGGGTATAGAAGCGAAGGACCTGTCACATTACCGGGCGGAATTTATGCCCGATGCCCAGCGGCATGACAAGTTGCCTCTGATGAACGGCCCCGCCGCGAACTCTTGGCCCTACGGAACTCATGGCTCCGTTTATATTTAGTTATATATTTATATACATATACATATGCATACAGACTCCAGGCCTCGCCCGTTTAGCGCGTTATTTTCGGACAAATCCTGTGGCATGCGTACCTCACAGCAATATCTTAAAAATTTTCGTCCTTGGCGTTCGGGATGAAAATAACCACGGACCTGTCGAATTATTTTTTTTCATATGCTAAATATTGAATAATAAATACAGAGAAAAAATTTAATGGTGAAATTTTATCAGATTCTGGTTACTTTTAAGTGTTTGAAATGGTACGTCAGACTCTGAGTTAGCAAAACATTTAATATTATAAAATATAACGTAAAAAAAAATATTAAAGCCCAAATTTATGATTAAAATTTATAATTATAATTGAAATAAATTATATAATATAATTAATTAAAAAATAAATTTATAATTAAAATTTAAAAAGCTGCAAAAAATCGATAAAAAGATATTAAATTTTTAACATTTTTTAATTTAAAATTTAATTTGATATTTAAATGTGAGTTCATAGTAATTTTATTAAGATTATTCTGATGGTGGATGCTGGATCCTAAGGAACATGAATCTAAACCGAAAATTTAGGAATACGCTGATATTTTATAGAATTTGTTAATTTTTGATAATTTAATCTTTTTAAATTGATAGAATTTATTGTATTTGTTTTATAAGTCCACAAAAAAAAAGTTTAATGAGATTCTGGTTACCCGAGTCAAAAAATAACTACGGTTTTAGGTCTCAAAATGCTATAAAATGAGGTTTGTCTCAGTTTAAGCCTCACCATTTAAAACTCATGCCAGGAAAAACCTCATTTAGTACGCAATATTCCGGATTGAGACAAAAATGAGACATTTCTAAAGGACATTTAAATTTGAAATGAGGTTAAGATGAGGTTTATCTAATACACCGAATTTTCTTACTCCGGGGCCCAAAGTGAGATATGTCTCCTATACGGCCTCAACATATGACTGTAGATCGATAGAGGCATGTCTCACACACGTGTCTTAATTTTAATGACGTATATACCTGAGACAAATCTCATTTTTGGTCAGACTGAAAAATCTTGTATTATATGTATATAATTCATAGTTTTATTTTATTTAAATTAGACTTAAATTTATAAAATGAAAAGTTCGAATTTAATTCGATTGAAAAAAAATTGTATTTATTAATAATAAATCAATACCAATACATACTAGAATTAATACTATTAATTAATTTAATTTAATAACTGATTAAGTACATTACTGAATTTTGTAAAATTCTTACAAAAGTATCTATTACATATTGAAAATGGTCCGTTGCACTAAAACAGTTCCTAAAAACGCTTTTGTTGTTACATCGAGGATTCGACCAGTATTTTCATCAACAGAAATATTGTCCTGCAGATCTTTATCATCTGGAATAACATTATTATAATTTATTTTAATTCAAAATTAGTTTGGTTTTGTACCATCCAAATTTACATTTATATGATTACTTACCACTTATTTTCAAAATTTTAGCATCTTACACTTCAAATAATTTTGATCGTTCATTTTTCCACTTTAACTTTACACTAGCGTTTTCATATCGTGAATGGACAGGTATGCATGAAGTTTTAATTGTCTGTAATTGTTTTGATTTAGTCCAAAAAATAAGCGCATATATTCCAGACATTTTTACAAAAATTTTTCACTTTAGTCAAGGAAATCAACAATAAAGTTAAAAATAACAAACTGATCACAATTAGTTTATTTGAACTTTTCACTTTATAGAATATGAGAAGTGCTCAATATGAAAGCCTAAGAAGTACTAACCGGGATATTCTTGAGATTGTTTAACTATACTCAATTTTACTTGGTATGTATACATTGTTGCACATGAAAATGTACGTTAAAATTAAATTTTGTCCGGGATAGCCAGACATATGGCCAAAATTTTGTTGAAAGTAGTGTAGACAAATAAAATTTTTATAGCTCTTTAAAGTATCTAGAGCCGTATCTAGAGTCGTAAAAGTTGAAAGGCTTTCTTTGTATTTTAATTCTTTTCAAGGGTACGAAATTTTTAAGAATACGGGTTTCAGAAAAAATTTTTCCAATATTTAAACATTGTATTTATTATTTATGAAAATTTATTATTTATATAAAAAAATATATTTATATGAGTTATATATACAAACGTTTCTAACTCATTATGCATATTTTTTAAATCAAATTTTGTACTTATCAATGTATCAATCAATAAATGTTTTTAAAAAATATAACTAAATCAATTGTTATTTTTATAAGTATTTTTTTAAGATTTCATATTCATTCGACGGTAATTTCTAGAAGTTTGTACAAATCCGAAAATTTTATTAAAACAGGGAATTCTTTCAAGTCTAAAAAGATAAAAATATTTCTAAGTTCCAAATTAAGTTCCTTCTATTAAAAGAGAAAATTTTTCTAAGTGTATAAATGTGAAAATATTTCTAAGTTCCACATTATATATCTCATTTACTTCTCACCTCAAAATATTTGGATTGAGAGCGAAATGAGACTTTACTCGTAGACCGAAGCGTTTGAGGTCTACTTAAGACTTTTCCGAAAAATAATGGCTATTTGAGACATGAATGAGACTTAAACTCACATTTGAGACCTAAAACCGTAGTTATTTTTCGACTCAGGTACTTTTTAGAGATTCAAATTATTCATCGGACTCTGAGTGGCAAAATATTAAATAAAAGCCAATATTTACACAGAAAAAAAAATTACCTTGAATCAAGTGAAAAATTCTTGAACCAAGAAAATAATTTTGAAAAGTTTCATTGTCTTGAACCAAGATGAAAAATTCTTGAATCAAATAAAATTTATTTAAGCCAAGAAAAATTTCTTAGTTTAAGAATTTTTCTACTCAAATCAAGAAGATTAAGTTCTTCAAAATTATTTACTTGATTCAA